>NC_044406.1:104172357-104475127 GCF_006542625.1 Nomascus leucogenys | reverse complement strand
CTCCCAAATAGCTGGGACTACAGGCACACGCCACCACGCCTGGCTTTTTTTTTTTTTTTTTGTATTTTAGTAGAGACGGAGTTTCACCATGTTGCCCAGGCTGGTCTCGAACTCCTGAGCTCAGGCAATCCACCTGCCTCGGCCTCCCAAAGTGCTAGGATTACAGGAGTGAGCCACCATGCCCAGCCTCTTTTTCTTTTAAATTTAAGGATAACTGAACTCCATACGACTCCCAGTCACATGTCGTGGAGAAGATTGGGAAGCAGATTTCAAGTAGCAAGAGGAAGTTGAGTTCATTACACCTTTGCGGAGTGCTTGCCTGCTATTTGCCAGGCACTCTGCTAAGGTTGTCCAGTGAAGAAAGGTAAAATGAAGAAGAAATCAGGCAGAAGTTAAACCTATAAAAAAACTCTAGTAAAAAGTGACCAGGTCAAAAATGTGTCAACTTGTTAGGATCAAAACCAGTCTCTCTCTCTCTCTCTCTCTCTCTCTCTCTCTCTCTCTCTCTCTCCCCCCTCTCTCTCTTTGGTAGAGACAGGGTCTCACTATATTGCCCAGGCTGATCTTGAACTCTTGGCCTCAAGTGATCATCCCACTTTGGCCTCCCAAAGTGCTGGGATTTAAAACCAGTCTTTTAAAAATTATTATTATTATACTTTAAGTTCTGGGGTACATGTGCAGAATGTGCAGTTTTGTTACATAGGTATACACGTGCCATGGTGGTTTGCTGCAGCCATCAACCTGTCACCTACATTAGGTATTTCTCCTAATGCTATCCCTTCCCTAGCCCCTCACCCCCCAACAGGCCCCGTTGTGTGATGTTCCCCTCCATGTGTCCATGTGTTCTTGTTCAACTCCCACTTATGAGTGAGAACATGCAGTGTTTGGTTTTCTGTTCTTATGATAGTTTGCTGAAAATGATGGTTTCCAGCTTCATCCATGTCCCTGCAAAGGACATGAACTCATCCTTTTTAAGAGCTGTACTACTCATCACCAGTCATCAGCTTGTGAACTAGTCTTGCCTTTCCTAAGCAATGAGCTCCCTAAGTCTCAACTTCCCAACCCCTATAGTTGCTATTTTGTAGGAAGGTCCTGAGAATTGGGTCAATCTAAATTGGTTGTTATCCAAGGATGCATGAGGCTCCATTGTCAATACAGAGAGGCAAAGTTGTAGTTACTCATTTGATCCATTAGTCTGCAATTCCACACTGAATAGTTACTGAGGGCCAGATACCACAGATTATTACCAGGAGGAAAATAACATTATGTAGCTGTAAAGGGCTAGGAGGGTACAGAATGTGATGAGTAGCAGAGCCAGCAGCCAGTATAGTTTAGAGGTGAATAGAGCTGGAGCCCTGGTGCAGACAAGGCAAACAGCTGAGAATGTATCCTTTTGGGGAGGGCCTGGCTGCTTAAAAGACCCTTAATGGTGTGTATACACATCTCAAATTGTTAGGCCAGACATGTTAATAATTTTTTACAGCCTCAAGCTCTATAGAGTCTATTCAAATATATAGATGTGCCCAAAAGCAGCATGGTATAGAAGAAGGAGCACTGGATTGGGAGCCAGGAAATTTGGATGCTAATTCAACCTATGCCACTAATGTTTTGTATAATTTGGAGCAAATTTCTTAACCTGCATGGCTCCTAGATTTTCCCTCTGTAATAAGAAGAGGTTTGGGTTTGATTGATCTTTCCAAACAGCCAGTCCATAATAGAGCAAGTCAACATTTTAAATCAACTCCTGGCTCTTGCCTTGCCCTTCCTCACCTTCCCTATCTTATTCCTGCTGTCCAGGGTAAAGAATTTCAATACTAACCTGGACCACAATACAATCTAAGTTGGGAAACCTTGGACTAGGTGATATTGATATTTCAGGTACTTTCCAGCTCTAGAATTCCATGATTTTGTGTCAGTCTAACTGTGGGCTTTAGATACATTAATTTCATCATTTGTAAAGATTGGCAGTTGACCAGAAGTTATGTTCAGGCCAGATATGGGGTCAGGGGTGGGGGATAGGGCTGGCTAAGTAAAAGATCTTGCAGAAAAAGTTGGAATTACTGTACCTAAGTTGATGGAAACACAGCAAGTGTGAGGATCTCATCTGTCCAGGTGGAGATAAATTAAGTGGAGAAAACTCATAATTGTCATTGCTGTTATCATTTTTAGTTATCTTTTAATAATCACCTACTGTGTGGCAAGCACCCAGCCAGGTTCTCTATATTAAAATTACATCTTTCATTCTCATGATAAATCTATGAGATATTTATTGTTTCCTTATCCCCATTTTTCAGATGAGGAAATTGAGACTTAGGGAGGATGGAAACTTTCCCCACACAGCAAGAGAAAGGAGGCTTGTTAAAGAAGGGCTGACAGCTCCAGGGACCTTGGTAGATCAGGCTTAGGTGACTGAAGAGAAGATGCCTTGTGTTTGAACAAGGATAGGACCTGGCATCCTCGAGGGAGGGCTTGTGTCTCCAGTGACTGGGTTAAATGTTAGCTGATTAACCTGGAGAAGAAACAATAAGAATCTAATGGTTGTGAGTCAGACTTATGTGTGAAGATATCGAATTTGTTTGACTTTGTTTTGCTTGGAGGTCCCATCATTTTCTTCAAAAGACTATTTTTTGTTTTCATTGTGAATTCTTTGTTAGTAATGGAATACATAAACTGGATTTCTATGGCTTGCCCGTAGAGAGGAATGTACTGTTTCTGTACAGACATGTTTGCCCACGTAGATACAGTATTGAGTCTAATGATAATTCCCCGTTAGGGATACACTACACTAAATTTATTGTCTGACTGGATGTTCACTACAGTTTTGGTGCCATTTAAATTCATTGATCTTTAGAGTTATACTTTGTAGCTTATGTCTGGGCAGCAATCACTAATTTTACATTTAGTGTGAATTTAACTGTAACCAAAAGATGGAGTGCTACTTTGTCATGGTTCTTTACTGTAAGTAGAATTTGTGCTTTCTCTGTAGTGTCAGAATAAATGAAAAGTGAAGTTTTCAGTATGCCTACTATGCTCTCTGAAAAGTCACAACCACTCATTCACAGTCAGGCTAGGAGGTGGTGAATTCAACTTGTCATGAATATGAAATTTATAGATTTGGCTTAAGTGTGAAGGAAATTATTTAGGAATATGGTGCTCATCATACTACTGTATTTCAAAAGATCCTTTTAAAAATCTCTCATTAATACCATCAAGAAAAAATGCATCTGCTTTGATAAGAGCTTAATTATACTAATTTGATTCATTGTTCATGAATATACTTTATAATTTCCCTTATGTGTTTATTTTTGTTACCTGCTGAAAAATGTCTATTTTCTCTGATCTTTAATGGATGCCAATAGGAAAGAGTATATACTATTCATGAATTTGTTCATATATTGATTGTAATACATTCTATATTCTACTTGTCTAAAGTAATTTTCAGAATTCTCAACAAGGTTTACATTACTGCTAATCAGCTCAGCCTCCATCACTTTTGATAATCCTGAGAAGTCTAGTCCGGCCCACCTCTCCTCTGGTCACTCCCATCGACCCCCACGTCTTGATCTGCTCTGACATTCTAACCATAAAGTAACTCTGGAAGGCCATGCTAGAATAAAAAGATATTCGCTGGAAAAGGGAGGTGGATCCTGATTATCGTTTTCTAGCCATTTCAAGATGGCTTATCAGATTAGCTGATTGTTATCTTGGAAGACACAAAATGCTTAACCCTGTAAAGATTTGCTGTGTCATGAATGGTGGTTGGAAAATCAGGAGAACTAGAGTGTAGGCTCTGCCTGCCACTAAGTACGTGACCTGGCCCAGATCACTACCCCTTTCTGGACCGCAAACTTTTCATTTATTGTGGTAGGCTGAATAATGCCCCTTTCCAATGTGTCCATGTCCTAATCATTGGAAGATGTGACTGTTACCTTATACGGTAAAAGGGACATTGTAGATGTGATTAAATTAAGCATCTCGATATGGTGGGATCGGCCTAGATTATCTGGGTGAGACCAGTATAATCACAATGGTCATTATAAAAAGAGGCAAGAGGATTCAGAGGAGGAGGAGGAAGCAGTGTGATGATGGAAGTAGAGGGTGGAGTGATGTGCTTTGAAAATAGAGAAAGGAGCCACCAGCCAAGGAATACAGGTAATCACTAGAAGCTGAAAAAGTCAAGGAGAAGTGTTCTCTCCTAGAGCCTCCAGAAGGAACCAGCACTGCCAACACTTGGACTTTAGCCCAGTGTGACTGATTTTGGACTTCTAGCCTTACGAACTATAAGAAAATGAATTTGTGTTGTTTTAAGTCACTAAGTTTGTGGTAATTTGTTAGAGCATCAATAAGGAACTAACACATTGTAAAATGAGGGAGTTGGACTAGGCAATCTCTAAAATTGTTTCTGGCTATAATGGTCTATGGTCTAGGATAAATCTAGGATAAATGTTTCGGTGGATAGGAACAAGGACCATTTGAATGGATGGAAAGGAATAAGATATAAAAACCAGGTATAGTCTTAGTAACCACTTATGGTTTCATCCATACCTGGCAGAACTAACTAATAATAAAAAAGATTGTAGAAGAGGTAATCTTTAAAAAATAAGCATGACTGGGAAGGGTGGCTCATATCTGTAATCCCAACACTTTGGGAGGCCGAGGCAGGAGTATTTCTTGAACCCAGAAGTTTATGACCAGCCCGAGCAACATAGTGAGACCCTGTCTCTACAAAAAAATAAAAGAATAGCCAGGAGTGGTGGAATGCATCTGTGGTCCCAGCTACTTGGGAGGCTGAGGTGGAGGATGGCTTCAGCTCAGGAGGTTGAGGCTGCAGTGAGCTGTGATTGCACCACTGTACTCCAGTTGGGGCAACAGAGTGAGACCCTGTCTCAAAAAATAAAAATAAATAAAAAATTGAAAAGCATAATTAGTGTTAGCAAACTTTATAGTACATTGAAACATGGTCTACTCTAAAAGTAATCAAAGGACAGAATATGGATACCAACAAACTATGTTCTCTCCAAAATTTATATCCTCAATTGTATTGTAAGGTGTTGGGCCAAGGTTGGGTGGAAACAGAGCCCAGTATTTTAGGCAGCGCCTTTTAGAACTAGTGTTCACAGGAGATGATTATGAGGCTGAACTAAAAGACAAATTACTGGTGAAACAGCCTGCTGGGGTGAGGTAGATCTCATAGTAGCAGATGGTTTTGATCATGACTGACTGAATGGTCTTATATATCTGTATCTGTGTTGAACTAAGGAACTGTATTTATGCCTCATCTAAGTGTGAAAAACTCATTTTTTTCTTTACTACCTTCACTTGCTTTTGTAGCCAGATTTTTAACTCCACCTACAGGTCCTCAAAGGAAAAATGATGAAGCAAGAGAACAAAATGGTTAAGCAGTGATGGATGATGAGAGAGAGCCATTCATTCTCTCATCCATCCATCCATCCATTGATCCATTCTCCATCCATCCATCCATCCATCCATCCAATATAGTTTGAGTACCTGCTCAGGGCAAGTCTCTGTACTATGTGCCATGAGAACATCAAGATGAACTAGACACAAATTATATTTTCAGCCAACTTGAGGTTGAATGGGAGAGTTACAAACTGTCTAATACGTAATAGAAAAGTGATATATACCATAAAAGAGTTCTGGACAAAATGTTAAGCATATAGGAGTATATCAGTGCTTGTCAGTATTTCGTGCCCTCTTATTGTGGAAGATACCAAAGAGCAGCATAGCATCATTTAAATTCCACCCTCAGGGTGAGAGTTTATCATACAGATAAAATCAACTAGAGGGTGTGTGTGTGTGTGTGTGTGTGTGTGTGTATTCCTTGTGGCATTAGATACATTAGATAATCCTAAAATGGATTAGATATTCCTACACAACTGGGGCATTTTAAATAAAAAGGATCAGCACCATAGGAAAGGTAAACAAATAAAAAATTAAAAGGAAAGAGGTCTTTTCTTTCCTTTTTTTCTTCCTTTCCCTTCTTCCTTCCCTCCCTCCCTCCATCCCTCCCTCCTTTCTCTTTCTCTCTCCCCTTCCCTTCCCTCCCTTCCCTCCCCTCCCCTCCCCTCCCCTCCCCTTCCCTTTCCTACCTATTTCCCTCCTTCCTTCCTTTTCTTGTAAGAGACAGGGTCTCACTCGATTGCTCAGGCTGGAGTGCAGCGGAACGATCATAGCTCACTGAAGCCTCAAACTCCTGGGCTCAAGGATTCTTCCTGTCTCAGCTTCCTGAGTAGCTGAGACTATAGGTGGGCACTACCCTGCTCAGCTAAGGAAAGGGTTTTATTGCCTAATTTCCTGAGTCAGCATCTGTTTAAATAATAGAACAGAAGAAAATTCTGGAATCCAAGTAGGCACTGTCCTCTTAGCTGCAAAGGGCACTAGGACTAATATTTGTTCATTTAAAGCAGAAGTGGCAACTCAGATGCCTGTCAGGGCAGACAGGTGATTTAAATGAGTGACGCAAGCCAGATTGTATTTTCATGAAAGACACATTTGTTTTGCATATTGAATATATAGTAATATTCTTCACTTCTGTAAAAAATGCTCTTCATTTTTTTCTTGAAATATAGAGTCCATATTTATCTTTCGTTTTCTTATTTTTGTTAGGCATGGATAGGAGAAATATTTCACCTTCTTTACTGGAAGGAAAAGAACAGTTCAAAATGCAATGATAAAGGGCTCCTGATACCCAACTGCAGTGTCAAGGAGGCAGTAGGGAATGGCAAGGAATGTGGCTACCTCACCACATGCGCAGAGAATACACATCTGGTCTGATGGGGCAGCTTCTTTTCAGCTCTGGCTAATCATTGCCACAGGAAAATGTGGGCTCAGTATTGCCTGACTTTCTGATTTTTCAAGAAAAGATGGAAATATAGATTTTCATGTGAAATCTCCCACTTTTTAAATGTTAGTACCTTTTACAAAAAAGATACAATAAACCATGTGCACCACACAGACAATGCCTGCAGGCCTCCAATTTGCATCATTTGATTTAAATAATATTTTATAATTTTTATCTTTTCTATGCCAGCTTCCATCACTGCCAAGTACAAATTCTAATGTCTTAGTTTGAAATGAGAGTGGGAATAAAAGCCAGCCTGTGTTAGAGGTAAGAAATGAATTTAAGGCCCATTGCAGTGGCTTGTGTCTGTATTCCCAGCACTTTGAAAGGCCAAGGCAGGAGTATCACTTGACTTCAGGAGTTCGAAACCAGCCTGGGCAAGATGGTGAGACCCCTGTCTCCTCCCTGCTCCACCAAAAAAAAAAAAAAAAAAAAAATTAGCTAGGCATGATGCTGTGTGCCTACAGTTCCAACTACTCAGGAGGCTGAGGTGAGCGGATCGCTTGAGCCCAGGAGGTTGAGACTGAAGTGAGCTGTGTTCATGCTACTGCACTCGAGTCTGGGCAACAGAGTGAGACCTGTCTCTACTAAAAAAAATAAATAAATTTGAAGGGAAGAAAACGGAAAAAAACCTGAGATACTTTTGTTCATCTCCTCACCAAATAAATATCGTCAAGACTGTCTTGTTCTCCTTGTGGAGAACTAATATATGTCTAGACCTAGTACTTACATTTTTGAAACAACAAACTGGGACACATGATCTGACAGTAGGACATAGTATTGAAATGTGGGAATGTCCAGGACAGTCTGGGACACATGGCAGACATTCTTACAGAAACCCAAATAAAGTACCTTAGGGACTCACTACGTTGCTTACTTTCCAGGCGGCAGCCCTCTGTCACCAGGTCTTTTTGTATTTTTGTGTTTTTCAATATCTTGGTAACTAAAATCCCTTGGATGGACCTGCCTTCTAGTGAACTGCAAATACACAGAGGCTCCTGTGTTTGCATGACTGTCTGAACCTTCAGCTCTGGCTGTTGGCAGCACCGAAACACCTTGCTGACCCCACCGTGGCTTGCACTGGTCCCCTGTCTGCAATGGAGAGAAAGACCCGTGGGTTAGTACATAGGCCCACTTGAAAGTGCTTCCCCTGGGCCGGGCGCGGTGGCTCACGCTTGTAATCCCAGCACTTTGGGAGGCCGAGGCGGGCGGATCATGAGGTCAGGAGATCGAGACCACGGTGAAACCCCGTCTCTACTAAAAATACAAAAAATTAGCCGGGCGTGGTGGCGGGCGCCTGTAGTCCCAGCTACTCGAAAATACAAAAAATTAGCCGGGCGTGGTGGCGGGCGCCTGTAGTCCCAGCTACTCGGAGAGGCTGAGGCAGGAGAATGGCGTGAACCCGGGAGGCGGAGCTTGCAGTGAGCCGAGACTGCGCCACTGCACTCCAGCCTGGGCGACAGAGCAAGAAAAAAAAAAAAAAAGAAAAAAAAAAAAAAAGAAAGTGCTTTCCCACATTTGCTGCAATGCCAAAGTATAGAAGGAAGTGCAGGGGGAAGCACTGTCAGGCCCAAATTAAGAGTCTTCTCACAGAAGGCTTGAGCTGATTTTGGATAGCGGCTGGTGAAAAGGCTGGTGGCTGCAAAGGGACGGAGACTAGAGGGCAGCAATGGTGTCATGGGAAAGTCTGGTCTCTGAGTCTTAGCTCAAACTCAAGAGTGTTTTGGCCCCAGTATATTCAGTGGAAGTCCAGGAGTGGTGACTACCTGGAAGAACAGGAGAGCTTGTGCTGTTATCAAATATATTTTTAAAATCCACCATTTCTTTAAATCTAAGCTGATCTCACAAAACGTGCTGAATACAATCCAGTTGCTTACCAGTTGGAGCCCTGGCCCAGTTCCTCTCTGAGGGCCCTCTAGCTATGACCCTTCATTATTTGGTAGTATTTTAAAAACCCAACCTGAAAGCTAAATGCTTTAAACCCCTGAAATGAGGTCAGGTGGGTGTGTGGCCAGACAGCATCTAGAAAGTAATGCTGTTGCTCTCAGAGAAAACTGAAGCGGAGCCAAGGACTGAGCAGGCATCCACTTCTTTTCCCATGTGGACTTTCTCACCTTCCTATGTGGGCCTGTGTTCTTCTTAACTTTTTGTTTAGACCATGGTAGATTTAAATCCAGATCATATCTAAATCTTTAATCGTAATGGACCACATTCTGTTCAATGCTTTCCCACATCTGCCAACATGCCAAGTGGGGTTTGGTAGATTGGATCTGGACTTGTGACAATCTCTGATATGACTTTTGAAGTGCTAAAGAATAATCTTGTGTTGGAATGGGGTGGGAGGAGGGTGAAGTGATGCTGTTTCTTGGAATTTGAACTCTTTCTCCTCTCTGTTGACAATGAGAATATGGAGTAAAGTCCATTTGTTTAACGGGGTTTTCCCTGACTGCTTATTCGCTTACACAGTGGTGGTGGTTGTTAACTGTTTCAGATATGTACATGCACTGAGTGGCTTGGCTATGAATGTGGGTTTTATAGACTCATAGAATATCAGAGCTAGAAGGAACATTGGAGAGATCTCATCCACCAAAGTCCTCATTTTACTGATGAGGAAACTGAGGCCTAGGGAGGGAAAGTGACACAGTGATTTAGTGGCAGAGCTGGTACAAGAGCTGGGGTTTCTTTCTTTTTTTCAATCCAGAGCTCTTCATCTTTATTATTTGCGACTGTGGAAGAGCTACATAGATCAGTTGTGGAGATCAATCATCCCCTCATCCATGACTCTGGTACTTTCCTTCCTAAGAAGTCAATAAGTATTATGAACCCACCATAAATGATTGCCACTATGGAAAATGCTACCAGTAAAAATTATGCTTCCTAGATGCAGACTTATTATAGCCAATGAGTTCACAGACTTATCAATCAGTAGGGGCACTTAAGATGTTCATATATTTGCCAGCTCCACTGTCCCTAATTGCTACCAGCACTGTTTTTAGTTGGTTAGATAACTATAATTGTGGTAACTGTTAAAAACATTTTCATGTTTAAAAAACCATGTTTGGTGAGTAGGTTGACCAAAAAAAGAAAAAAAAAACTTTCATGTTATACTTTTTAAATTTTAGCACTGAATATGGAGTAGGTACTCAGTAACTATGTATTGAATGAAATAAATGCTTCACTGCAATTTCAGGCTTTGCTGTTCTTTCCACTGGCCCAGGCTTCTTTGGGGAAGTAGTTCTGCCTACATGCTCTTAAGGGCTCCAACTACAACATATTTTCTTTAAAAAATTTTTTAAATGTATTTTTAATTTTATCTTTTATTTATTTATTTATTTATTTAATTTATTTATTTATTTTTAGCCATTAGGTCTCTTTCACCCAGGCTGGCATGCAGTGGTACCATCATAGCTCACTGCATCCTTGAACTCCTGGGCTCGAGCCATCCTCACACCTCAGTCTCCCGAGTAGCTGGGACCACGGGAACATGCCACTACAGCTGATTAATTTTTTATTTTTGTAGAGACAGGGTCTTGCTATGTTGCCCACATTGATCTCGAACTCCTGGGCTCAAGTGATCCTCCTGCCTTGGCCTCCCAAAGTGCTTGGATTATAGGTGTGAGCCACTGCACTCCGCCTGACACGTCTTTATTTCTAATCTCCTGTGTTCCCCTCACAGTTCGGAAGTTTACCTGGACATAGTGCTTCTCAAATAATTCTACTTCTTCTAATGGTAAGGGAAAGTATATACCCTCTGGTGAGTCAAGGAGTAGTTTAAAGTGGCTTCTTGCAAGTACATAATTTCTGTTAAAGCTTGTCTTTTACTGTCTAAATATATGAGAACTTTTTATTCTGCTTCATCCTTCGTTTGAATAGAAAATTATTATTTACTCTCAAATTTTTGGGTAAAATTGCTGCTCAGGAAAATGTGTCATTTTAATATTCCATGGCATTCCCTAGGACTCCCAAGCCACATCATAGGATCCCAATTTGAGGAACATGGAACTAGAAAGTATCTAGTATAGCTGGATGCAGTGGCACATGCTAAGATGGGAGGATCGCTTGAGGCCAGGAGTTCAAGTCCAGCTTGAGCAACATAGTGAGAGCCTGTCTCTTGAGGAAAATAATTTTTTAAAAAAGGAAGTATCTGGTGGATCCAGCCCCTGGAAGCAAGGTCATTGGTCTTAGCCTGGGGAGGTTATATTATCTAATTTCTTTAGAATTAGAGCAATAGTTTTCAAAAAAACAAACAAACAAACAAAAAAAACTGGCCGGGCGTGCTGGCTCATGCCTGTAATCCCAAGCACTTTGGGAGGTTGAGGCGGGGAGATCACGAGGTCAGGAGATTGAGACCATCCTGGCTAACATGGTGAAACCCCATCTCTACTAAAAATACAAAAAATTAGCCAGGCATGGTGGCACGCACCTGTAGTCCCAGCTACTCGGGAGGCTGAGGCAGGAGAATCACTTGAACCCGGGAGGCAGAGGTTGCAGTGAGCCGAGATTGCGCCACTGCACTCTGACCTGGGCGACAGAGCGAGACTCCGTCTCAAACAAAACAGGCCGGGCGCGGTGGCTCACGCGTGTAATCCCAGCACTTTGGGAGGCCGAGGCGGGCGGATCACGAGGTCAGAAGATCGAGACCACGATGAAACCCCGTCTCTACTAAAAATACAAAAAAAATTAGCCGGGCGTGGTGGCGAGCGCCTGTAGTCCCAGCTACTCGGAGAGGCTGAGGCAGGAGAATGGCGTGAACCCGGGAGGCAGAGCTTGCAGTGAGCCGAGATTGCGTCACTGCACTCCAGCCTGGGCGACAGAGCGAGACTCCGTCTCAAACAAAACAAAACAAAACAAAAAATACTATCCAAGTAATGTTTCCTTTAAAATAAGGCTGGCATGGAAGACCAGTATGTAAGATTTGGGTCTTTCCTGGTAAAGGCAGGGGATTGGAGGTCCGGAACCTTACTCCTTTGGGTCCCTTCCCCATGTAATCTCTGAAAGCAGTTTGAAAAGTTTTAAACTAGGGTGAAACCATTCTTCATTCAGATCTGGCATCTTTCATTCATTCAACATTTATTCACTTGATGTTTGTTGAGTGATTACTATGTGTGAGCTAGCTTTATGGAGATCTGGTGAAAGAGCCTTCCAGGTGGAGGGAAGAGCAAGTACAAAACCTTGAGGTGGAAGGGAAAAGAGAAAAGAGGGGACAAGAATGGCACTAAGGTTTGTTTTTTCCCCAAATATATTACCACATTAGACACTAAAGTTTTTGATCTGAGCAATCAGAAGAATGAGGTTGCCCTTAGCTGAGATAAGGAGACTGAGGGAAGAGAAGGGTTTGTGTCTAGGGGGTGGGGTAGGTGGGGGCAGAGGGAATATCAGGAACTCATTTAGACATGTTAAATTTGAGATGTCTGTCCTATATCCAGTTAAAGATGTCTGGTAAGCAGTTGGATGTATAAATCTTGAATTCAAGGCAAAGTTCAGGCTGGAGATTGACATTTTCCCACATCCCTGTAATAAGAATGTGGTATATCAGAAATACATCAGCAAACTGTCTTTCCACAAATGGCATGCACCCAGAAGGTTCATGGCTTCTAGTCCCAGTCACTTGAGGCTGCTGCATTCCAGTTGGCATATGTACAGACAATCCATTGCTTTCACCCTTAACAAGTGAGTTGGATAAACATGTCTGCACTTTCTTTCAAGGATCCCTAGGGATGACTTGTGAAGCTCAGAAACACAGTTCCAATGGAACTACATTTCATGATCTCAGATCCAGAATGTCGCTTTTCAATTGTGGCCCTTAGAGGGCCACAAAAACTTTGAAATAAAGCAAGGAAAATTTGTTTAGCCACCAAGGCTGTCCTTGCAGAACCCAGGACAGATCACAAAGCTGGCATTATCGCACATTATGAATGACTTATTAAGAGGAAATCCTCTTCAAAGGAATGTCAAGGGCAGGCTTGAGGGGAAAGAAGTTAAAAAAGCAAGAGGGAGCCCTGGGAGCAGGGGTGCAGTGTTGGGGGTGGGGGGAAGAGTGGCAGATTGGCTTTGCCAAGATCACAGAAGGAATAGTTTTCTTGACTTGTGTGCAGAGGAGCTCCAGTTTTTACTTAGTATCAGAGCACCAAGCCACCTCCCGCTATCCCAGTAGTTGCATCCTAGAGTAACTGCTCAGCCCCAGGTCCAAAGCGTGGGAACTGGAGAAAGGCCACTAGTCACTCAGCACTGACAAATATAGTAAACTCCTGCTGTCTTTGTTAGAGTGTGGGAGGCTGGCGAAGGGGAGGAGGTTGATACAGGATAAGGGAGTAGATGAAAAAGTACAGGAAAGAGTATTATTGGGCGTTCTAGAAGGGAGAGCTGAAAATGGGTTAGAGAAGACTTTCAGGAGTAGGTGGCAGTTAAATGATAAGCAGGATTTGACTAGGCAGAAATGGAGAAAAGGGAAATCCTAGCAAAGGAAATGGCATGAGCAGAGGGAGATGTCTTCAGGGAATAGTAAATTAAAGTGGGCAGAGTTAAAGTAAGTGAAAGAGGGCATGAAAGGGAAAGCCATACAGTGTTGTGGTTAAGTACATGGTCTCTGGAGTCAGACATATTGGTGTGAAGCCAGGCTCTGCAATTTACTATGTGACCTTGGGCAAGTTACTCAACCTATTTTATCCTCTGTTTCCTTAATGTAAAATGAAAATAATAAAATTAATTGCATAATAGGGTGTTTGTGGGTATTTAATGAGATAATATCTAAGTGCTTGGCACAATTCTATTTAAGTGCTTGGCATAGTTCTCTATAACCTAACTATCAATCATACTATGAAGGAAATTACACTAAAACATTTATAGTATTTATACTTGGGTTTAGGGATTAAGGGGAATTTTTCTCTGTTTTATTATTTTCTTTTCTTACATATACATTCTCACAGCAATAATTAGAAAAAGCAAAACAACTTTTCTTTCTTTTTAAGCATGTGCAAAAGGGCCGGGCGCAGTGGCTCATGCCTGTAATCCCAGTACTTTGGGAGGTCAACGTGGGTGAATCACTTGAGATCAGGAGTTCGAGACTGGCCTGGCCAACATGGCGAAACCCTTTCTCTACCAAAAAATACAAAAATTAGCCAGGCGTGGTAAGACATGTCTGTAGTCCCAGCTATGCTGGAGACTGAGGCATCAGAGTTGCTTGAACCTGGAAGGTGCAGGTTGCAGTGAGCTGAGATTGAGCCACTGCACTCCAGCCTGGGTGACAGAGTGAGACCCTGTCTCATTACAAAAAATGTGTAAAAGGCAATAGAAAACAATAAGATAAGAAAAATAGATTGAGGCTAGACCGTCAAGCACATTCTTTTATGGCAAGGGTTTCAAATTACATTTCATGAGCTCTAAGATGCTATATAAGTGCTTCTGGGGTCTACAGATACTTGATTTAAATTTCTCCTTTAAAAATATATGTTGAGGCTGGCGTGGTGGCTCATGCCTGTAATCCCAGTACTTTGGGAGGCTGAGGCAGGTGGATGGTTTGAGCTCAGGAGTTCGAGGCCAGCCTGAGTAACATGTCGAAACCCTGTCTCTACAAAAAATACAAAAATTAGCCGAGCATGGTGGCATGTGCCTATAGTCCCAGCTAGCTGGGAGGCTGAGGCAGCAGCATTGCTTGAGCCCAGGAGGTGGAGGCTGCAGTGAGCCCAGATTGTGCCACTGCACTCCAGCCTGGGCAACAGAGCCAGACCCTGTCTCAAAGTTATATATATATATTTTCAAACTGTAATAAAATTAAGACTATGTAAAATACATAAAAATTAACATATTAGAGACAATTAAAATTATGCTACTTCTTGACCTATTTTGTGTAGACTTTATAGTAAAGTGTCTTGTACAAATAAAGTATCTTACAAGATGAACTGCTAAAATTGTTAGCATTTGCAGCCACTTATCTATGGGTAAGAATTTTCTCAATACTGTACCACCAAAATTAAAAAAAAAAACAGAAATAAGTGGGGCATGGTGGGGCACACCTGTAGTTGCAGCCACTTGGGAGATTAAGGATTGCTTAAGCCCAGGAGCTCCAGGCTGCAGTGTTCTATGATAGTGCCTGTGAATAGCCACTGCACTCCAGCCTAAGACCCAGCTCTATTATAAAACAAAAACAAAAACAGAATAAAATTGGATGTTAATATAAGAATGTAGTTCCCTAGCCCTTGATTTCAGGTTTTTGTGTTTATCAAAAGAGCCCCATTTTTCTCACTGATTGATTTCAAAATACATAGATGTAATGATTTTTAACTTACAAAATAAATTCATGTTAATAATTTAATCACCCAATGGGCTCACCTTGCCTGCTGCCTAGACAGAGCCGATTTCTCAAGACAGGGGAATTGCAAGAGAGAAAGAGTAATTCGTGCAGAGCTGGCTGTGCATAAGACTGGAGTTTTATCATTACTCAATTCAGTCTCCCTGAGCATTCAGGGATCAGAGGATAATTTGGTGGGTGAGGGAAGGCCAGTGAGTCAAGAGTGTTTATTGGTTGGGTTGGAGATGAAATCATGGGAAGTTGAAGCTGTCCTCTTGTGCTGAGTCAGTTGCTGAGTGGGGGACACAAGATCAGATGAGCCAGTTTATTGATCTGGGTGGTATCAGCTGATCCATCAAGTGCAGGGCCTGCGAAATATCTCAAGCACTGATCTTAGGAGCAGTTTAGGGAGGGTCAGAATCTTGTAGCCTTCAGCTGCGTGACTCCTAAACCATAACTTCTAATTCTGTGGCTAATTTGTTAGTCCTACAAAGACAGTCTAGTCCACAGGCAAGAAGGTTTGTTTTGGGAAAGGGCTATTATCATCTTTGTTTTAAACTATATACTATAAACTATATACTATAAACCTCCCAAAGTTATTTCAGCCTACCCCCAGGAATGAACAAGGACAGCTTGGAGGCCAGAAGCAAGATGGAGTTGGTTAGGTCAGATCTCTCTCACTGTCTCAGCCACAAACCTGCAATGGCGGTTTCAATAAGATATCACTTTTGTGTGTTTTATACACTGGAGTTCTGTGACAGGTTTTTATCTAAGATAGCATTCATTTGATTTTGAAAAATAAAAATGTCTGAAAACCAATATTCTATAGGAATTGGGGGCCTCTGAAAGTTTTGGGGTTGGGGAATATAAATCTTATATCTGTGCTTCTGGAAAGTTTATTTGGCAGCAATGTGAGAGATGGATTGATGGAGAGAAATTGGAGACTAGAATTAGGGAGAATAGTGCCTAACTAGAGGATAGAGCAGTGGATACAGGGAGAAGATGGATGACAGAGATGCTGAAGGGCAGATTGACATGACTTGACAAACATGACAACTGATTACTTATGAGAAAGGGGAGTCAAAGATGATGTGCTGAAGTTTAAAACCCAAGTCCCCAAGATGAAAGCATTGCTGTCCTCAGAGATCATAGACACAGGAAGAGGAGTAGATTTAAGGAACAGAGGCAGGAGATGATGAGTTCATTTTGGAGTATGTTGAGTCTCAGGTGTCTATGGACAGAAAAGTAGGAGATGCCATTCAGCAGTGGGAGATATGAGTCTAGAACTCAGGAGATTATTCTGAACTGGAGATGGAGATGAAGATTTGGGAGTGATCCACTTAGAATAGATAAGGCCCAAAAATTGGTAATGTAAACTATGAATAGAAGTATAGTGAGATTATTGTTTTTTAAAAACTTTTTTTTTTTTTTAGAGACAAAGTCTCACTCTGTTGCCCAGGCTGGAGTGCAGGGGCAGAATCACAGCTTACCATAACCTTGAACTCCTGGGCTCCAGCAGTTCTCCTGCTTTGGCCTGCCAAAGTGTAGGATTACAGACATGAACGACCATGCCTGGCTTTGGCCGATACTCTTCATGTAAAATTGCATCATGATGCCAATTTACAAAGTTTTGTTTCATCTTAAATGAAGTAACATAGTTTCTCTCAGTCTGTGCTAGATAGTGAGTTGGAATTGCACTGGGTAGTGTTTTTCCAGCTTAATTTTAGAGGCAGGACCTAGGTGGACCTTGGAAAACCCATGTCAGAGCATTGACTCAGTTTCATCTGGTAGAATTAAGTAGGCCTAAGTGGATCACAGATGAAGATAATACAGCTACATGCCCAATCTGCCACAGACTACAAGAGGTTTATGTTTCACTAGTAGGAATATTTAGATAGATGCCAGAATGATGTGAATTATAGATGTCATGCAAAAATCCTGGTGCTGCTAGAGAAAAAAAATTATTTGCTAACAAAGAGCTGTCACTTAACATATTGTGGTAGGCTTGCAGTTTAGAATCTGAAAAATAATGAAATTTTAGAACTCAAATGCCCTATGGAGTTCTTTTATTCCAACTTTCTAATTTAACGTTTAACCCAAAATCTTACTTGGTAGCAGAGCTCAGAACTGAGGTCAGCCCAGTGTGCTTCCCGTGATATTGCATTCCATCCAATTCCATTCCTTTAATTTTAAACTACAATACAGTAGTTCTCTAATTCAATGAGATTTGAGGCATATAAAGGAAATTAACCTTATCTCTAAAAGGATGTATATGTATCATGCAGTGCTTGACCTGAGGTAAGATGAGGAAGATCCAACTGTTCCATGACTTTTTACCTGTGTGATTAAATTACTTCCTTATTTCTCCTCATATGTATTTGCATTTATAGAATGCAGTTGAAGAATGTGGATTATACAAATGGTAGCTAAATTTGCAAGGAAATGATCTATGCAACGATGTTGGCTGGGTGTGGTGGCTCATGCCTGTAATCCCAGCACTTTGGGAGGCCAAGGTGGGTGCATCACTTGAGGTCGGGAGTTCGAGACCAGCCTGTCCAACATAGTGAAACCCCATCTCTACTAAAAATACAAAAATTATCTGGGTGTGGTGGTGCATGCCTGTAGTCCCAGCTTCGTGGGAGGCTGAGGTGGGAAGATCACTTAAACCTGGGAGGCGGAGGTTGCAGTGAGCCGAGATTGCACCACTGCACTCCAGCCTGGACCACAGAGCAGACCCTGTTTAAAAAAAAAAAAAAAAGAATGTCAATATGCTAAAAGTTAAGGGGTGGTTGGTGAGAAGGTGGTAGTCACACTTGAAATGTGTGGAAACAAGCAGTGTGGCTGGACTACCTCTTCCTTCCTTCCTTCCTTTTTATCTTTCCTTCCTTCCTTTTTATCTTTCCTTTCTTTCTTTCTTTCTTTCTTTCTTTCTTTCTTTCTTTCTTTCTTTCTTTCTTTCTTCTTTTCTCTCTTTCTTCTTTTCTCTCTTTCTTTCTTTTTTTTTTTGGAGTTTCGTTCTTGTTGTCCTGGCTGGAGCGCAATGGTGTGATCTTGGCTCACTGCAACCTCTGCCTCCCGGGTTCAAGTGATTCTTCTGCCTCAGTCTCCTGAGTAGCTGGGATTACAGGCATGCGCCACCATGCCTGGCTAATTTTGTATTTTTAGTAGAGACGGGGTTTCTCTATGTTGGTCAGGCTGGTCTTGAACTCCTGACCTCAGATGATCCACCGGCCTCAGCTTCCCAAAGTGCTGGGATTACAGGAGTGAGCCATCGCGCCTGTCCATGGTCTCCCTCTTTCTTCACTGACCCTTACTAAGCCTCTCATTTATAACATCTTAGAAATGGTACTTATTTCAAGATGGTGAATGAAATGCAAGACAAACTTAAGTCAAGAGATGGTTGTGTGATCAGAGTGCAATTTGCAATTTTGTCTCAAAAAGAGTACTAATTGGGAGAGACTGACTTTTATTGACCCAAGTTAGAAATAATCAAGTAGCATCTTTACACAATTAAAATAGTATAATCACAGTTATATTTTCAGCGTCTCTTAACTTTTCTTTTTCACAATCTTTTTTTTTCTTTTCTTTTTTCATTTTTAGAGATGTCACTGTCACCCAGCCTGGAGTGCAGTGGCACCATCATAGCTCACTGCAGCCTGGGCTCAAACAAGTCTCCTGGGCTCAAGCAAGTCTCCCACCTCAGCCTCCCAAGTAGCTGAGACTACGGCAACGTGCCACCATGCCCAGTTAATTTTTTTTATTTTTATTTTTTGTAGAAACAGGGTTTTGCTACGTTCCCCCGGCTGGTCTTGAACTCCTGAGTTCGATTGATCCTCCTGCCTCAGTCTTTCAAAGTACCGGGATTAGAGGCATGAGCGACCTCATCTAGCCTTCTTCTGATTTAAAAAACATATAATCATTATAGAACACTTATAAAAACGCAGGAAAATATAAGAAGGAAAATAAAGCTCATTCATAATCCCATTTCCCTTGTTTATTGGTTCATCGAGGCATTTTATTTGTATGTATTTATTACATGCCTAGAAAAAAAAGTCTCAGGTTTTCCCTCCTGTGTGTTTCATCTTGTTTCTTCATGGTCCATGATGCTAGCTGAGGTTGTCAGTACAATGAAACCTAACTGACAGATGGAAGCAGATTATTCTGTCATTTTTCTAGATCTTGTTAAGGCCTGAGCAAGAGTACTATCTGCCCTCCCCCCACCTTTTTTTTGGTTGTCAAATGATTCTTTATTGAAATATTTTCCTTTGTTCTTCTTAACTAGCTGGGCATTCCACTGTACCACTGTTGATGTCCTCTATGATGTCATGACAGTGGTGACAGCCATCAACATTGCAGCCCACAGATTGGGAAGTCCCCAGGATCTCTTTAATGGTACCAGAGAGTTCTCTGGCTAAAGATCAGTGCCACACCTGTCCAGCAAGTTGATAATCTCATCAAACCTCAGACCCTTCCAGTCACCAGTTCCCTTGGTGATGTCATACTCAACCTTTTTCTGGAGACAGATCCAGGGTGCTGATCTTGGGAGCCAGGGCAGATGTGTCACCGACTTCATTACTGGCGCACCTCATGTATATGACTTAGATCTCATTGAGGTTGAACTTAGGTGGCATGATGAGGTAGCTGGTGTTAGATGAACCCAGATTCAGGATGACTGAAGAAGGTTGCACCTTGGCCTTCTCTGAGCTGGAAACTGAAAGAGTACCTTTCTGAAATGATAAAATTCACATATAGGAGTGATTAAAAACAGTAAACATAGAAATTCTCAAAGTAAAATTGCAGGCTAAATTTATAAAATAATAAAAGTCCGCACTTTTATTGACCCAATTTAGAAATAATTGTACTTAAATGATTATCATTTGACCTTTAGTGTACACATGCCACCCATCGCAGATCTCCTTCTGGTCCACCTCTCAGGCAGGCAGGAAGGAAGCAGAGTGATACAGAAGCTAGCTGGAGTGTTGCTAACCAGCAGGATGATCTTTAGAGCCCAACAGCTCATAGGACACATTGTTATTGAGGTCACTATGGTGGCAGAACAGCCTGGTTCTGAAATGAATCTTTTATCCTGACTGTGTCCTCCCATTTCAACTTTAAGTCAGTCGGTTGACATCTATTTATTGAGCACAACCGAGGTAGGCATTTAGGATAGAGAAACCATCAAAATCAGATATGTTTCCTGGCTTTATGGAGATTGAAGACTAGTGGAAGTGATAAGCATTAAATAATTACACCAATAAACAGAGTAACAGAATAGGTCCACTTCTGTGATTTCTGTTCTGAACACCTTTCTTTTTATGTAGTTAAAATATGGAAAGTTATATTTTCCCTATATAGCCTATTATATATAGAATATTCATGTTCACAGAATACATTTACATACAAGGTAGTACTCACAAACCAACTATATGCTATTTTATGGGAGATTTAAGTGGTTATTAATAGTAATCTTGACTCTGCTACTTTTACCCCATATGCTGATTTTAGAACTTAACCTTTGGGTAAACTGGAGCTTCATTGTGATAAAGGTCTTAGCACCTGAGGGAACACAGGTGCTAAGAGACAAAATATTCCTCTATTGGGGAAATAGAGTTTCCCCAAACTCTCTTTAGATTGGGGAAATAGCAAAGTCTCACTGCTTCTACTCTTTGCCAACCCCTTTGTAGATTCTCAGAGACCCCGTTTGGGTCTTTGCCAAGATCTGGAATAATTGTCTCAAAATGTAGCTCTGAAGCAGCAGTTCAGCTTTGTAGGAAAATGAGGTATTAATAGGAATGAGACACTGAAGAGGTATCTCAGGCAGTAGTTCTGAAGTAGTTCAGAAATGTTCAACCCCACTCTTTATACAGAGCTGCTCTGTTTCATGCCTGATTTCTTCTACATGAATAATACCCATTCTTGTATTCAGATACAACAATCCGACATTCATTGTCATGATAAAATTAGAAAACGACAGGAATTGATTCTTCATAGCAATTAGTCCTAGGTCTGTTTTCTGATTTCTTGAGCACATACAGGCAAAAGAGGCAGGGCAGTAATATGGAAGAGAGTGCCTCATGCATTTAATAGGAGATCGTTGTTTTGGCAATCAGGAATGATGAAGGATAGTATATTTCAGAGAGTTTTTTTTCTCATTTCAGATTTAATTTTTCCTCATGTATAAGCAAAATCTTCTGCTAAGAACAGATTTGTATAGTTAACAACAACTTTATCAGGTGTTTTAAAATTCTCTTTTCATGCTTACCATTTGAGGGACCATTTTTCTTTTTTTAAATTAAATTAAATTTAATTATTATTATACTTTAAGTTTCAGGGTACATGTGCACAATGTGCAGGTTTGTTACATGTGTATACATGTGCCATGTTGGTGTGCTGCACCCATTAACTCATCATTTAGCATTAGGTATATCTCCTAATGCTATCCCTCCCCCCTCCCCCCACCCCACAACAGTCCCCGGAGTGTGATGTTCCCCTTCCTGTGTCCATGTGTTCTCATTGTTCAGTTCCCACCTATGAGTGAGAACATGCGGTGTTTGTTTTTTTGTCCTTGTGATAGTTTACTGAGAATGATGATTTCCAGTTTCATCCATGTCCCTACAAAGGACATGAACTCACCATTTTTTATGGCTGCATAGTATTCCATGGTGTATATGTGCCACATTTTCTTAAAACCAACCCAAATGTCCAACAATGAGGGACCATTTTTCAATCCCATGTGTTTTGATTGTACCAAAAGGACCTGATAAGATCAATTACAATAATGTATAGAGTAGCATTTTTGTAAACGATCACGTGTCTTAGGATGATAAGGTACTATTACTCTTCATTCATTTTATAACTATTTTTTGAGAGACTACGCTGCACCAAGCACTGCACTAGATGCTTGGAAAAATGCAAAGAGCAAGGCAGGCAAAGTCCAATTTGAGACCTCAGAGAAATTACATTTCAGAAGGGGTGATAGCCAGTAACCCAGAGTATGGGATAAATTCTGGAGACTTCGCTCCATCATCTAGATAACTCACCCTTCAAAATGCCATTCAAGCATTACTTCCCTCAACTAGTATTCCTTTCTACCACGGTGTGTGCACATTTGCATCATAGCACTTATCTCACTATAGTGGGATAGGTCTTGGTTTACCCACCTAGCTCCTCTGTTATATTGTTAGCTCCTGAAAGGCAAGGGACATGTCCCGTTATCTCCTTGGTATCTATAATTTTTTACTTGCACATAGAATGTACTTCATTAATGTTTGTAGTAATCAGTTAATGCGATGCATGGTGATTAACCTTGGCTCTGAAATTATGGACTATTGCACAAGAACTATAAAATAGGAAGTGCTATCCAAGATCATATAGTCTAGCCTCCCTTCACATACGAGGAACTTGAGCTCTGCCAATATGCTGTGCTTTGCGCAGAGCAGATCATTCTGTGTTTTAGTGTTCTCAACTGTAAACTAGAGATAAGAGAATTTTGGAGCTGAAAGAAAGTTCACAAAGATTTCCTTATCCAAACATTTCATTTGAGAGGTGAGTAAGTTGAGGCCCAGAAAAATGCAGCAGCTTCTCTAAATTTCCACAGCAAGTTAGTAGCAGAACCCAAAGCAGGTCTTCTGGCACCTATAATAATTCTTATTTCGCAATCCCATGTCCTTTCTCCCTGTTAAGCTTAGTATTGTCACAAGATTTCTGTGAAGTCACATGGAAAGAATAGGTATGGATACTGTGGTTAGAGTATAAATTAGTGTTACCACTTTCAAAAACACTTTGGTATTATCTAGTGAAGATGTACATCCTCTACGACCCAATGGTTCAACTCCAGGGCATACTCCTGAGAAATTCTTGTGCATGTAAATAAAGAGGCATTTACAAAAATATTTAGAGCAGCTTTGATGATAATAGTAAAAAAAGAGAAATAAACAGCCTCGATGTTCAACACTGATATCCATTGACAGAAAATAGATAAATAAATGTATGCATAAACATAAGATGAAACATGATGTAGGAAAGAAAACAAATCTCATAAACATAATATTGAGTGAAAAAAGCAATTTCACCTCCAGTGTCAACATCCAGAATGTTTCATGTAGTGTAATATCATCTACAGAAAGTTCAGGCTGGGAGACCTTGTCTCTATTAAAAAAAAAAAAAAAATTTAGCCAGGCGTGGTGGCACATATCTGTAGTCCCAGCTACTCAGGAGGCTGAGGTAGCAGGATCACTTGAGGCTGGGAGGTCGAAGCTGCAGTGAGCCATGGTTGCACCTCTGCATTCCAGCCTGGGCAACAGAGCAAGTCCCTGTCTCAAAAAAATTATATGTATGTATGTATGTATGTATGTATATATCTATATCTATTTAAAAATTAAAAATGGAACATTCAGTTATGAGCAAAGCTAAACAATATATGTGGTAAAACAATAAATAGCAATAAAGAAATGACAAATACAAAATACTAAAAGGTCTAGTGTAATATTCAGCCCAAACCAAGTATCATCATTGTAGAATGAACTTGAGATAGAACAAGTCTGGAACTTCATTTAAAAAATGTATTATTGCGGCCGGGCGCGGTGGCTCACGCTTGTAATCCCAGCACTTTGGGAGGCCGAGGCGGGCGGATCACGAGGTCAGGAGATCGAGACCACGGTGAAACCCCGTCTCTACTAAAAATACAAAAAAATTAGCCAGGCGTGGTGGCGGGCGCCTGTAGTCCCAGCTACTCGGAGAGGCTGAGGCAGGAGAATGGCGTGAACCCGGGAGGCAGAGCTTGCAGTGAGCCGAGATTGCGCCACTGCACTCCAGCCTGGGAGACAGAGTGAGACTCCGTCTCAAAAAAAAAAAAAAAAAAAAACTCAGTAAACTATCGCAAGGACAAAAAACCAAACACCGCATGTTCTCACTCATAGGTGGGAATTGAACAATGAGAACACATGGACACAGGAAGGGGAACATCACACTCCGGGGACTGTTGTGGGGTGGGGGAGGGGGGAGGGGGAGGGACAGCATTAGGAGATATACCTAATGCTAAATGACGAGTTAATGGGTGCAGGAAATCAACATGGCACATGGATACATATGTAACAAACCTGCACATTGTGCACATGTACCCTAAAACCTAAAGTATAATAAAAAAAAATAAAAATAAAAAGGTCCAAAGAAAAAAAATGTATTATTGCTATACTTCCATTATTAAACCGTTTGATATCCAAATTGTTTTAGTTTTACCTTCAGTATAGGAACAATTTATTTTTTAACACTGTTAACTGTTAGATTGCTCTTGTGGACACTGATCTACACACTTATGAAACTAAACAGATGCTCACTGTCAACTGAGGTCAGTACAGAACCAAGCTATTTTTAGGGTGCTTCAATTTTCTTTAATATTTTCATCTTTGTTATACTCTGTATATTCTCTATTATGTATGTGGTTGAAGATGATTTGTCATGGATGTAGTTATAAATGATTTTGGAGTTTTCCTCCTTGTGAAACTTAGAGGTGACAATGCTGATTTTTAATTCATCCTCACAAAATATTAAGGCCTCAAATGGGACTCTTCCTTAAAAGGCTTATTTATGGCCTATATGGAATTAGATACTTGAAAGTTAAATTCATTCCTTAAAGATGATGTTGTTTCATGTGGGAAACACAAGTACGTCAAACTAATAAAAAATATTTGAATTACTATCCAATCTAATGTATACTATTTGCTCTGGAATTATTATGTAATTTTTATAAACATTTATTAGCTTGAAAAGTGTATAATTTTTTCATATAGTTATCAAGTAAACACACTCTTTTAAAATATTTATACTAACTCTCAACCTATTTGCCTATTGTTCATTTTTAAGAGATAGAGTCTTGCTATGTTGCCCAGGTTAGATTTGAACTCCTGGCCTCAAGTGATTCTCCTGTCTCAGCCTCTGAGTAGCTAGGATTCCCTGTTAATTTAACTACTTGATGTGCATAGTCATTGTGCTTGTACATAAATTTAACAGCTTCCTCAATCATTATTTATTAGTGCAACATTTTACTCCTGCAATAATAGATGTGTATTTAGGCTCCAAGTGATTGAGAATTTTGACCTCCAGAGAACAGAGCCAATTTTCAGTCCAATTATCATCTAGAATGCTTACATTTGAAACTGAATATTTTGATATTTTGATATAATAATTCCAAATGTTGTTCTCTGATCATGCACAAGTTCAGGGAAACCGAAATGATGTTGATGTGGGCATTGGCTATTCTGCTTTCCAAAGACCTAGCCCCAAATCAAAACCAAATAATAGACTTGGCCAGAATACAGAGGCCAAAAGCAGACCTCTGTCATCTCCTTGATGGATATTGGGTTTACAGGTATTATGGCTATACTTTGTAATTTGCATACACATTGCAGACATTCCATAGTAGGTATCTAATATTTAATAATTAAAAATTCTAAGGATCTAGAGGTATTTTGAAAAATAAGAATATCCTATAAGGATAATCCAAGTTGTAACCCATACCTCCTTTTCCCCCTTTCTTTTTGACATGTTGCAGACAGTTTCTTTCAAAAGGCCCGATCCACCATGACTCTCATATTCAGCACTCTAGTGCTCCCCCATGTTACTCGCATCTGGGATTGGCTGGCTCCCTTTGGCAGCAGGTGTGCCACTTAGCAGCATTCATACTCAGGCTGTGCTCTGGTTGAGACTTACCCCATACTTCTTTGGGTACCACATATGCCCCTGGCAGACATACAGATTGGCATATGAATGTTAATAGACCCTCCCTTACTGTAGATTATTCCTAAGAAGATTTAATGAGCTAAGTATATTAACATTTAATAGCTTAAGCACCATTCATATTTACAGTCATCTCCCTGGAGGTAAAAGAACATTTATGTAGGAATTGGCTGAATACCTTTGAGAAAAGTATTAATATCTGTTTGCTTGTGTTTATGGGCCCAAAGACATAAAGAACAAGCTGGTCAACTCTGTGAGGCAGCCAAGGACATACCACATAATCCTCTCCCTCCTTTTTTTTTATATTGGGGGCTGAGGACAAGAGAAGTTTTCTTTTCATGGAAGATGAACTGAGTTAGCAACTAACAAGTGGTGAGGGGATTTTTTTGAGAATTTTCTATGGCCTTTGAACTTAAATGTATGCATTGGTAACAGGAGAGTCTATTGTGAATATTTTATTGGTATTATTAGGAGTAGGGATTATTAGAAGTGGAAGAATAAACTGTTGTTCTTGTTTTTTCTAGAGACAGGATCTTGCTCTGTCACCCAGGCTAGAGTGCAGTGACGTCATCATAGCTCACTGCAGCCTTGTCCTCCCAGGCTCAAGTGATCCTCCCACCTCAGCCTCCCAAATAGCTGGAACTGCATGCACATGCCACCACTCCTGGCTAATTTTTAAAATTTTTTTGTGAGGCGGGGATCTCCCTATGTTGTCCAGCCTGATCTTGAACTCCTGGGCTCGAGGGATCCTCCCACCTCAGTTTCCTGAGTAGCTGGGACTATAGGAGCATACCACCATGACTGGCCAATTTTTTCTTTTATTTTTTGTAGAGACAGGGGTCTCACTATGTTGCTCAAGCAGGTCTCAAATTCCTAGCCTCAAGTGATCTTCCTGCCTTGGCCTCCCAAAATGCTGGGATTACAAGAGTGAGCCACTGGCCTGGCCCAGTATGTGTTCTTTATGTGAGGCACTTCTGGATAACAAAGATCTGTTATAATCACATGTAGCAGTGGAATACAAAAAGCCAGAACCATGTTCGTTTTATTTATTTATTTATTTATTTATTTATTTATTTATTTGGTTGGTTTGAGAGACACAGTGTCTGTCACCCAGGCTGGAGTTAGTGCAGTGGTGCCATCATAACTCACTGTTGCCTCAATCTCCTGGGCTCAAATGATTCTCCCACCTCAGCCTTCTGAGAGCTAGGACTACAGGCTCACACAATCACAACTGGCTAATTGATAAATTTTTTTGCCTGTCATCTCAGCCCTTTGGGAGGCTGAGGTGGGTGGATCACGAGGTCAAGAGTTCGAGACCAGCCTGGCCAACATGGTGAAACCCTGTCTCTACTAAAAATACAAAAATTATCCAGGTGTGGTGGCGGGTGCCTGTAATCCCAGCTACTTGGGAGACTGAGGCAGGAGAATTGCTTGAACCCAGGAGGCGGAGGTTCCAGTGAGCTGAGATCTCACCACTGCACTCCAGCCTGGGCGACAGAGCAAGACTCTGTCTTGGAAAAAAAATAATAATTTTTGCAGAGATGGGGTCTTGCTATGTTGACCATGCTGGTCTTGAACTCCTGGCCTCAAGCAATCCTCCCACCTCAGCCTCCCAAAGCTCTGGGATTACAGGCATAAGCCACACCCAGCCTTGAAACCATGTTTTAAATCAAGAGAAAGAAGAGTCTGAGTTTTGATTCAGACTTTCTTTGAAAGAAGAGTTGGCTAGGCGCAGTGGCTCACGCCTGTAATCCCAGCACTTTGGGAAGCTGAGGCAGGTGGATCACCTGAGGTCAGGAGTTTGAGACCAGCCTGACCAACATGGTGAAACCCTGTCTCTACTAAACACAAAAAATTAGCCAGGAGAATCGCTTGAACCTGGGTGGCGGAGGTTGCAGTGAGCTGAGATTGTGCCATTGCACTCCAGCCTGAACAACAACAACACACACACACACACACATGAGTCTGAGCTGAGTTGTTGGGGGAGCAATGCTAGAGGAGGAACAAAAAGGAGAAAAGAGTTGACAGCCATCAGTGAATGATTTTAAGAAAATGGATAGAGGAGGAAGAGGCTGTCAACTCTGTCAACTTAACAATTTGTAAAATATACGAATGTTTACGCAGAAATTGATAAGTTTTAGAGGGATTCAATATGGTACTGGAAGGTCTAAGAAGAGTAGTTAGGCTGGAAAAAGAAAAGGCATCCAAATTGGACAGAAAGAAGTAAAATGATCGCTGCTCATACATGACATAGTCATATATGTTGAAGACTCCACAAAAAAACCTGTTAGATGAATTTAGCAAAGTTGCAGAATAGAAAATCAACACCCCCAAATCAGTGGCATTTCTATACGCTAGTAATGAACAATGTGAAAAGAAAACACTTTAATTTACAATAGCATCAAAAAGATATACTATACTTAGATAAAATACTTAGGAATAAATTTAACCAAGGAGGTGAAAGACTTGTACACTAAAACTACAAACATTGCCAGAAGAAATTAAAAAAGACACCAATAAATGGAAAGACACCCTGTGTTCATGGATTGGAATTCATATGGAATTTCAAGGGATCCTGAATAGCTAAAATAATCTTGAAAAAGAAAAAAGTTGGACATCTCACATTTCCTGATGCCAAAACATATTACAAAGCTATAGTAATCAAAAGGGTGTGGTTCTGACAAAAAGGCAAACACGTAGAACAATGGAATAGAATAGACAGCCCAGAAATAAGCCTTAGTGAATACGGTCAAATGGTTTTTGACAAGGGTGCTAGATCACTCAATGGAGAAAGTACAGTCTGTACAAAAAAAAAAAAAAGGTTTTGGGAAAATAATATCTGCATGCAAAAGAATAAAGTTGGACTCCTACCTTACATTATATACAAAAATTAACTCAAAATGATTAAAGATCTAAATGTAACACCAGAATTATAAAATTAAACTGCTAGAAGAAAACATAGAGGAAAACTTCATGACATTGCATTTGGCAATGGTTTATTGGATATGGCACATAAGTACAGCCAACAAAAGCAAAAATAGACTAAATCAAACTTTAAAACTTTTGTGCATTATAGGTCACAATCATCAGAGTGAAAAGGCAACCTATGGAATGGGAGAAAATATTTGCAAGTCATATATTCAATAAGTGGTTAATATCCAGAATATATAAAGAATTACAACTCAACAACAAAAACAACACAGTTATAAAATAGGCAAATGACTTAAATAGGCATTTCTCCAAAGATGATGGACAAATGGCCAACAGGCACATGAAAAGATGTTCAGCATCACTAATCACTAGAGAAATGCAAATCAAAATGATAATGAGATACTTCCTCACATCTGTTATGATGATTACTCTTAAAAAAATAGAAAATAAAAATATTGGTGAAGATATGGGGAAATTGGATTCCTTATACACCGTTGGTGAGAATGTAAAATGGTATGGTTGCTATGGAAAACAGTATGAAGTTTCCTCAAAAAATTGAAAATAGAACTACTGTATGATCCGGCAATCCCACTTCAGACCATATATCTACAAGAATTAAAAGCAGGGTCTCAAAAGAGATATTTGCACACCCATGTTTATAGAAGCTATTCATGATAGCCAAGAGGTGGAAGCAAAGTAAATATCCATCAATGAATGAATTGATAAAGAAAATGTAGTGCAGACCGGGCATGGTGGCTCACCCCTGTAATCCCAGTGCTTTGGGAGGCTGAGGCAGGAGGATTGCTTGAGCCCAGGAGTTTGAGACCAGCCTGTGCCACATAGAGACCCAGTCTGTGGAAAAAAAAAAAAAAAAGCCAAGTGTGGTGGTGTGCTCCTGTAGTCCCAGCTACTTGGGAGGCTGAACCAGGAGGATAGCTTGAGCCCAGGAGTTCAAGGTTGCAGTGACCTATGATTATGCTACAGCACTCCAGCCTGGGCAACAGAGTGAGATCCTATCTCTTTAAAAATTATTTAAAAAAGAAAATGTGGGCCAGGCACGGTGGCTCACACCTGTGATCCCAGCAATTTGGGAGGCCGAGGTGGGTGGATTGCTTGAAGTCAGGAGTTTGAGATCAGCCTGGCCAACATGGTGAAATCCCATCTCTACTAAAAATACAAAAATTAACTGGGTTTGGTGGCACACGCCTGTAATTCCAGATACTCAGGAGTCTGAGGCAAGAGAATCGCTTGAACCTGGGAGGCACCGGTTGCAGTGAGCCAAGATTGCACCACTGCACTCCAGCCTGGGCCACAGAGTGAGACTCCATCTCAAAAAAAAAAAGTGGTGTGTATACATAATAGAATACTATTCAGCCTTAATAAAGAGGAAACCTATTATTTGTGACAGCAAGGGTGAAACTTGAGGGCATTATTCTAAGTGAAATAAGCAGTCAGTCACATTTTATTTTTCATATGGTTGATTATCAGCGTGCAGGAAATAAGCCAGTCATAGAAAGACAAATACTGTATGATTCCACCCATGTAAGGTAACTAAAGTCAAATTCTTAGACACAGAATGCAGAATGGTGGTTGTCAGGAGCTGGGCAAAGGGGGGAAATGGGGAGTTATTGTTTAATAGGTATAAAGTTTCAGTCTTTCAAGATGAAAAATTTATGGAAATTGGTTGGACAACAATGTGAATATACTTGACACCACTGAACGATACATTTAAAAATGATTAAGATGGTAAATTTCATGTTATGTGTTCCTTACCACAATTAACATTTCAAAATATTAAAGGAAACTTAGACATTATCTATATTAACTCACTCATTTTGTAAATGCTAAACTGAGTCTCAGAATAGGGAGGCAAATTGCTTAATGACCTTTAGCTACTCTGTCAAAGATTTTGGATTTCTGAACAACATAATAATGAAAAATGTGTGTGTTTGTGCCCTAGGAAAACATTTATGGTGTTAAGTCTCAGTGTTGTTTTGCTCTTCTAAAAATAATTTATAACAAATCTTGAAACTATAAATGTCATATAGGAAGCAAAAAATAAAAAACAAACAAGCCAAATACCCCAATCCATGTGCTATTTGCAATTTTAATTTGGTCTTACATTTCTCGCAAGATGGAAACAAAAAACAAAAAATATCTTTCAAACATAGTTACGCTTTGTTATGGTCTCTGTGCAAACCATTTTTTTTTTCAAATGAATTTTGTAGGCATGGACTCAGGATAAAAACTCTGTGACATCAGCAACTTTGGATTCAAATCCTAGGCTCTTAGCTTGAATGTTTGCTTTATTATAAACTTCTATGGTGTGAGCCTCAGAGTCAGAAAAATACATTAGCTGCTCGATTTTTAAAAAGAATCCTTATTAATTTTTTTCTCCCTTTTTTCCCTAGATTTTTCTTTTCCCATCAAAAATAGCTTAGGAGTGATTAAAAACCTGGAAAGTGAAAGACTGTTAAATGCAAATATGCATGTGTGTACACACATACACACACACACACACACACACACACACACGTGTGCATGCAACTTTAAAATCCTGCTTAGTTGTTTTGTCGTGATTTAGTGGATTCAATAACTCTCTCTCTTCTACCCTGATTCTCTTATTAGTCTAAATTCCATCTTTCTCTGTCTTGTTTTTCTTTAAACACAATTTTGGTTTAAGAAGTTTAGCTTCAGCCGGGTGTGGTGGCTCATGCCTGTAATCCCAGCACTTGGGAAGCCTAGGTAGATGGATCATGAGGTCAGGAGATCAAGACCAGCCTGGCCAAGATGGTGAAACTAAAAATACAAAAATTAGCCAGGCAGGGTGGCAAGTGCCTGTAATCCCAGCTACTCGGCAGGCTGAGGCCAGAGAATTGCTTGAACCCGGGAGGTGGAGGTTGCACTGAGCCGAGATCCTGTCACTGCACTCCAGTCTGGGTGACAAAGCAAGACTGCGTCTCAAAGAAAAAAAAAAGAAAAAAGAAGTTTAGCTTCCACAGTCTGTTTCAAGGCTCAGACCATTTTACAATCTCATCTACAGACATGATTACAACCTTCAATTTCTTTTTTGCTTCCATTTGATCCTTATGCACAAGTGTGGTTCACTCATTCTTTCATTGAGTCTGTCAATTTGTTGAGCACTTATTATGTGCCAGATACGTGCTACATGCTGGTGAGGTAGCAGTGAACAAAAACAAGTTCCTTACTGTCATGAAACTTACCAACAGGTCAGGAAAGCAAAAACGAATCCTCTAATCGTACAAAGAAATAAAAAATGACCACTGTGATATATGCAATATGGGAGAGGTATGTGGCCGCTTCAGAGCATTTTATACATCTTTGGTCAGGAAAGCATTCCTTGGGAAGTGAGGCTTGAGCTGAAAACCAAAGGATAAGGTGCAGTTAAAAAATGGAAGCATTGGCTGGGTGCAGTGGCTCATGCGTGTAATCCCAGCACTTTGGGAGGCCAAGGCGGGTGGATCACCTGAGCTCAGGGGTTTGAGACCAGCCTGGCCAACATGGTGAAACCCCATTTCTACTAAAAATGCAAAACTTAGCTGGGTGTGGTGGTGGGTGCCTGTAATCCCAGCTACTTGGGAGGCTGAGACAGGAGAATCACTTGAACCCAGGAGGCGGAGGTTGTGGTGGGCTGAGATTGGGCCATTGCACTCCAGCCTAGGTGACATGAGTGAAACTCCGTCTCAAAAAAGAAAAACAAAAAAAGCATTTCAGGCAGGCGGAACAAGGCTATGGGAGGCTATGGGTTGAGAGGAAGCAGGTTGGGTGTAAAGGAGTAAGAGAAGGCTAGTAGGCTAGTAGGAAGGTGAAAGAAAGTACAATGGAAAATTCATTTGTGGCTTCATGCTGAAGAAATTCATGTTCTAGTCTATGCTAAGCAGTTTTAACTTTATCTTAAGTGCACTGGGAATCCGTCAGAGTGTTCTGTGGGTGCTTGTGTGTAGTGGTGGTGGGGAGGATATGATTCTGTTTATTTTGGAAAATGCCACTTTGGCTACAGTGTGAATAATGAAGGGGGGTGAGTGAGAATGCAGATAATATTTTAAAAGCTATCATTGATGTAGCACTTACTGTGTTAAGCACTGTTGAAAGGGATTTATATATATTGTCACTGAATCTTTGCAACAACCCAGCAAGGTAGCTACTGTTATTGTCCCCACTTGACCTATGAGGAAATTGAAGTTCAGAGAAGTGAATAGACTTGCTGAAGAACACACAGCTGGAATGTGGGAGAGCCAAGATTCTATCCCAGGAGGCTGTTCCAGTATTCAAGGTCGGAGGTGGTGGTGGCTGGGACCAGGTTAGTGGTGATGGAGAGAAGTGAATAGATTAAAGAGATATTTACCAGGTAAACTTTATAGTAATTCATGGTAATTTGGACATGGGGCAGGGGTAGAGAAAAATTCTAAGTGTCTAAATTTCTGGTTTGCATAACTAGGTGGCTGGTGGTACTATTCTTTGAGCTAGGGAACACTGAAAGACAATAAAAGGAACTTGCAAGAGACAGAGAAGGAGTAGCCAGAGAGGCAGTAGGCAAAGTAGGAGATTCTATCATGGAAACCTAGGGGAGCGATGGGGGGGATGATTCAACAAGAAGTGATGGTGAACAACAACATCAACTGCTGCTAAGGATTTTCTGTTCAACTTGATTACTCCAAGTTCTGTTGCATTTGCTGTGGGTAATAATTCTCAAAGGTTCAGCCCAATTTGTCATATTCTCCAGGGTGCCAAAGTCAAGATGTCCCTTTATTTGTATGTCTAGAGCTGTTTGCCTTGTTGGATGAAATTGCCATCAGGTGCTGCCTGTTCCATAACCCCATTGCTTGCCTCCATAGACAGGAACTAACTTGCTTGCCACCCACTCACAGATCCAATCCCACCTGTGTCCCTGGACCAATCCTGACTTTAGACAGGGGCAAGTCAGGCAGTTCCAGCCTAGTCATCTGAGTTTCAGTATTGGGTTATCGTTGTTGCCTTGACATTGTTTCACCATTTCTGACAACTGGGCTTCTTGCCTTCTTCCATGTGTCTGAGTCCTCATCTCTGCCAGGTGAAATAATGGCTATGAAAATGCTTTGAGGGCTGGGCACAGTGGCCCACGCTTCTAATCCCAGCACTTTGGGAGGCTGAGGCGGGTGGATCATCTGAGGTCGGGAGTTCGAGACCAGCCTGACCAACGTGGAGAAACCCTGTCTCTACTAAAAATACAAAATTAGCCGGGCATGGTGGCACATGCCTGTAATCCCAGCTACTTGGGAGGCTGAGGCAGGAGAATCGCTTGAATCCAGGAGGTGGAAGTTGCAGTGAGCTGAGATCACACCATTGCATTCCAGCCTGGGCAACAAGAGCAAAACTCCACTTAAAAAAAAAATTGTCATCCAGTATATAAAAAGTATACATCAGCTAAAAGTGTGTCTTTCATAGGTGTTTGATTTACAAACTAGGCACTGTTGGACAAATCTGGTTTCATATTGTATAGAAATGTATTTAAAATGATTTTACGAATCACCTTTGAAAATCTTTTTTTGTAGTACGTTTTTCTGTTAAGATCATAATTTTAGAATATGTGATTCCCATACAAAGAAAGTCCCTTTGTGATAGAATTAAAGTGAGACTTATGAAATGTATCACGTTTGTATTGTTTATAGTGTATACTTCTCAGTTTTGTTCTAGAAGGTGTAGCTGAATCCACACTCAAATATGGATGTACTTGATTCTGTGAAAATATGATATTCAGGAATCTGATCCTGCAGAATGGATAAGTGAGATTGTTCATTTCACAATTGGATCATTCATTTTTCCCTTTTTCCCTTTTCATATACTTCCATAATCTGTGCAAGCTGGCATAGGCTAGTGGAGAAGGGGTAGAACCTGAAAAAGGAAAAAAAAATTAAAAGAACTAATGGTCTGTATACTGGCTCCCAAGGACAAGGAAACAAAGGGAGTGGTGTTTGGTGAGAAAGCTTTCTAAACAGCTAAACTGTTGTAAATTCTAGCCTTTAGGAATATCCATGTAGTGTTGTTTGGAGTTGGGTAAATAGTTGCTGTTGGTAAGTTGAAACAGCACCAATTCATGGGGGAAGAGGAGCATTTGGGCTCCAGTCAAGTAAAAGCTGGACTTCAGGGCAGGGATTGAACCTCAAATTGAGGAACTGGAGTGAAAAATCAAGAATCCAGGCCAGGTGTGGTGGCTCATACCTGTAATCCCAGTGTTTGGGAGGCCAAGGCAGGAGGAATGCTTGCGGCCGGGAGTTCAAGACCAGTGTAGGCAACATAGCAAGACCCCTGACTCTCCAAAAACCAAACAAACAAACAAACAAGCAAACAAAAAACAAAGGCCAGACGTGTTGGTGCATGCCTGTAGTCCCAGTTACTTGAGAAGCTGAGGTGGGAGGATCACTTGAGCCCAGGAGTTCAAGGCGAGTCTGCAGTGAGCCATGGTCATGCCACTGCACTCCAGCCTGGAGATAGAGTAAGTCAAGATAGAGCAAGTCCTTGACTTTAAAAAGAAAATAATAGAGTCCAAAGTTTAAAGCAGTACGCTCAGGCTTCACTTCAGGTCTTCCAGCTTGAGAAGAGCAACAGTTACCTGACCATTAATCTCCCAGGTGTGAAGCATAGGGTAGCTGAATCTACCATTTATTGGGTTGTTTGCCTTTGTTTGGATTCCTCAAAAACTAGCGGGACTGGGCTACAGGTGGAAAGACGTTAGTGCATGAAGCCCCATGGGGCTTCTATCTATAAAAATTATATGTATGTACCACTTTCCAGGAATATCTCTATTGCTCAAGAAATATTTGTTGGTGATTCGTTGTTCTGATAGTTAATTTTATGTGTCAGCTTGGCTAGGCCTTGGCCCCCAGATATTTGGTTAAACGTTATTCTAGATGTTGCTGTGTAGGTATTTTTAAAAATGAGATTAACATTTAAATCAGTAGATTTTGAGTAAAGTAGAATATCTTCCACAATGTGAGTGGACCTCATCCGATCCATAGACCTGAAGTGAAACCCGAACATACTCACTCCAAGTTATCCTTCTAACCCCGACTTGGTTTGCTCAGTCTAAAGAAGTAGCCTCCTGCTTTGGGTTCTTGATTTTCACTCCAGTTCCTCAATTTGAGGTTCAACCCTTCCCTTGAACTCCAGCTTACATGACCTGACCTGCAGACCTTAATAAAGCAAAGACTCACTACCACCCTCCCAAGATGGAGGGACTCTGCCAACAGACTGCCTTCCACTGGAGCTTCAATAGCAACCCTTTCTTGGGTCTCCAGCCTTCCGTCCTCCACAATTAGGTGAGCCAGTTCCTTAAAAATAAGTTTCTTTCTCTCTCTCTCTCTCTCTCTCTGTGTGTGTGTGTGTGTGTGTGTGTGTGTGTATATATATATATATATATATATGTGTATATATTTCCCCTATTGGTTGTATTTCTCTGGAGAACCCTGACTAATACAGTTGTGTAATATAAAGTTTACCTGAATTTCACTCCACTGAAAGGCATCACTTGCTTATGTTGTATTCCATCCAAACTATTCCATTAATAGTATCTCTACCTCCCCACAATCTGGTTCTATAAGGATAAAAGAAGAAAATAGCAGAGCCGGGAAACTTCATATGAAGTACATTTTTAAAAAATCTACTTTAAAAACCTGCTTGCTTTTGATATCAAAATTTGACCATATTTCTCCTTGCAATTCTATCAGAAAAGGAAAAAAAAAACCTTCAGTATACTCACAAAAATGTGTGGAAAAGTATTCACTTGAGAATGAGATACTGAACCCTGAAGGATATTTAAAGACATTGTGAAAATATTTGAACTGATTCAGTTGTAAAAGCTCTTTCACATGACCAGGAGGGGAATACATGGATACGTAAATGTGAGTGGTGATCTCTCATGATTGACCAAGCCTTTCTTCTGGCATTGTGTGCAGCATGATGTTATGTAGTTGGTTTGTGTTATGATTTCTATCAGGACATACAGTATTTAGTTTGCTAGCCCAATACAGATTAATATTAAAAGTCCTGTGTGGCCTTTGTTTTAAAATGTTTTTGTGTCCATCCTATCACCAATGTAGTTAAAAGCTTGAGAAATGAATTAGTATGAGGTAACCTAAAATATGAGCTACTCTACTGTGAATTTAGGTCAGATACTCTCTTAGTAACTAAACTGCTAAATATTGAAACTCTTTCCCTGAAGGCATTTAAATCTTAGTTTTGGTTGGACATCTTCCTGGTGGCTGAAAGCTAACGACTATGGACATTCCTAAAGCTATTTTCCCAAGTTTCCTGTATTTTTCTTTTAACTTCTCATTTACTCTTTCCAGCTGTTTGTATTTGATCAGTTGTTTTCTAAACGTTCACTTTCCTTTAACATATTCAGTAGAAAATTTGGATTTCTTGATTAGAGAATATTGCATTTATAAAAATTGTTTTATTACATATGAAATTAAAGTTATCCATTAAAACCTAATTTTGGTTTCACCATAGTATATTGATAATGTTCATTTATAGCCAGCACCTAGGATCATGCTTGAGAAGGGACTTAATAAATACATCTTCAGTTACTTAATAAAACCCAGTAGCAAACATGCTATGCAGAAATTGTTCTCTTTTAACAAATGTCATCATATCGTCCCCATTTTGCCCCATACACTACTTCAAAAACCATAAACATATAGTTTTGCTGATTTAGCTCTCAAATAAAAAATATAAATTCTGAAAGAATACATGAGAAATAAATAATAATAATTATGTAGGAGGGTCATCCTAGGTGGATAGGACAGAAAATTTTAACTAGATAACTAGTTAGTTAGATAACTGATTTTTATTTCACTGATTTTTTTTCACTATGAAACAGATTAACTGATTTTTTTCACTATGAAAATTCTTTAATGGTGGTGTCTGTACAGCATGGGATGTGGACAGGGAAAGCAGCAAGTGCACACACAACAGGACAGGCCACAGGGCAGGTTGGGAGTGAATAAAGAGTTCACACCGCTTCCCTGCTTTCCCCGGTGACTGGAGGCTCTAGGCCATCTCCTCCTCGGCCCCCTCCTTGAACTCATCCTTCTCCTCGGCCGTGGCGTCCTGGTACTGCTGGTATTTGAACACCAGGTCGTTCATGTTGCTCTCGGCCTCAGTGAACTCCATCTCGTTCCGTGTACCAGTACAGGAACGCCTTGCACCAGAACATGGCGGTGAACTGCTCCGAGATGTGCTTGAACAGCTCCTGGATGGCCGTGCTGTTGCGGATGAAGGTGGCGGACACTTTTAGCCCCTGGGGCGGGATGTCACAGGCAGCATTGTTTTCTTAAAATATTGATAATAAACTCAACTCATAACTGGTCAATTCTGTACACAAACGAAAACTAGTAATAAGTATAACTATCGTTGTACTCAGACTTAAGATTTTAGCATCACTTAGTCATTTAAAATACGAAGACAAATCACATCATTGCCTTGCTCCAAAGCTTTCTATGGTTTCTTTTTATTTTTTTCTTTTCTTTTTCTGAGATGGAGTCTTTGCTCTTTTGCCCAGGCTGGAGTGCAGTGGTGCAGTCTTCACTCACTGCAGCCTCCACCTCCCGAGTTCAAGTGATTCTGCTGTCTCAGCCTCCCCAGTAGCTGGGATTACAGGTGAGTGCCACCACGCCCAGCTAATTTTTGTGTTTTTAGTAGAGACGAGGTTTCACCATGTTGGCCAGGCTGGTCTCGAACTACTGGCCTGAAGTGATCTGCCTGCCTCGGCCTCTCAAAGTGCTGGCACTACAGGTGTGAAACACCGCACGCGGCCTTTCTATGGTTTCTTATTGCAATTAGAATAATATCAAAATCTTCTGATATTGAGAGGTGACAGCATGCTGGCAGTCCTCACAGCCCTCGCTCACTCTTGGCGCCTCGTCTGCCTGGGCTCCCACTTTGGCGGCACTTGAGGAGCCCTTCAGCCCACCACTGCACTGTGGGAGCCCCTTTCTGGGCTGGCCAAGGCCTGAGCTGACTCCCTCAGTTTGCAGGGAGGTGTGGAAGGAGAGGCACCAGCGGGAACCAGGGCTGCGCGTGACGCTTGTGGGCCAGCTGGAGTTCCGGGTGGGCATGGGCTTGGTGGGCCCCGCACTCGGAGCAGCCAGCCGGCCCTGCTGGCCCTGGGCAATGAGGGGCTTAGCACCTGGGCCAGCGGGCCAGCGGCTGCAGAGGGTGTACTGGGTCCCCCAGCAGTGCCGGCCCACCAGCGCTGCGCTCGATTTCTCGCTGGGCCTTAGCTGCCTTACCGCGGGGCAGGGTTTGGGACCTGCAGCCTGCCATACCTGAGCCTTCCACGCCCTCCATGGGCTCCTGTGCGACCCGAGCCTCCCCGACGAGCGCCACCCCCTGCTCCACGGCAGCACCCAGTCCCATCGACCACCCAAGGGCTGAGGAGTGCGGGTGCACGGCGTGGGACTGGCAGGCAGCTCCACCTGCAGCCCCAGTGCAGGATCCACTGGGTGAAGCCAGCTGGGCTCCTGAGTCTGGTGGGGACGTGGAGAACCTTTATGTCTAGCTCAGGGATTGTAAATACACCAATCAGCACTCTGTATCTAGCTCAAGGTTTGTAAACACACCAGTCGGCACCCTGTGTCTGGCTCAGGGTTTGTGAATGCACCAATGGACACTCTGTATCTAGCTACTCTGGTGGGGCCTTGGTGAACCTTTATGTCTAGCTCAGGGATTGTAAATACACCAATCGGCACTCTGTATCTAGCTCAAGGTTTGTAAACACACCAATCAACACCCTCCCTGTGTCTAGCTCAGGGTTTGTGAATGCACCAATTGACACTCTGTATCTAGCTGCTCTGGTGGGGCCTTGGAGAACCTTTGTGTCCACACTGTATGTAACTAATCTGGTGGGGAGGTGGCGAACCTTTGTGTCTAGCTCAGGATTGTAAATGCACCATCAGCGCCCTGTCAAAACAGACCACTCGGCTCTACCAATCAGCAGGATGTGGGTGGGGCCAGATAAGAGAATAAAAGCAGGCTGCCTGAGCCAGGAGTGGCAACCCGCTTGGGTCCCCTTCCACACTGTGGAAGCTTTGTTCTTTGGCTCTTTGCAATAAATCTTGCTGCTGCTCACTCTTTGGGTCCACACTGCCTTTATGAGCTGTAACACTCACTGCGAAGGTCTGCAGCTTCAAGCCAGCGAGACCACGAACCCACCAGAAGGCCGAACACATCCGAACATCAGAAGGAGCAAACTCCGGACACGCTGCCTTTAAGAACTGTAACACTCACTGGGAGGGTCTGTGGCTTCATTCTTGAAGTCAGTGAGACCAAGAACCCACCAATTCCGGACACAATATGGTCCACAGACCCTAAATGATTTTGTTTTGATCGACCTTTATGACATCATGTTCTACCACTCTGCCCATAATTTACCATTCTTCAGCTATAATGACTGTTTTTTATTTTTTCAATGCATTGAGTTCATTCCCACCTCAGGGCTTTTCATTTGCCATTCCTTCTCTGGAATGATTTTCCCTCGGATCTTTGCTTGGATGACTTCCTTTCAACATTCAGGGCTCGGTGTAAATTTTACTTCTTAAAAGCAGTTTTTCCTGACCACCTCTTCAGAATTAGTTTCTCCCATCCCAGGTCACTCAGTATGTATACTACTCACTTACTATAAGCCATTTCCTTGTTTTATTTTGTATGACACATATCATTACCTGGAACTATCATGCTATAGTATTTCCTGATTATTGTCTTACCCTACTAGAATATAAGCTTTTCAAAGTCATAATTTTGTCTCTTCTGCACCATCTCGAATACATAGTTGGTACTCAATAAATATTTGCAGAATTAACTAACTAAATGCCTGGCATACTGAGTGTTGATCCAGAGATCTTCACTTGTAAGATGAAGAGGTTGGATCATCATTAAGGTTCTTTCCAACTCAAAAATTTAACACTTTTTTTCATATAATTTTTTAAAATTAACTTTATTTTTTAAAATTAAAATCTATCTATCTATGAAATATCTATCTATCTACCTATCTATCCATCCATCAATCTGGAGACAGGGTCTCACTCATTTTCCCAGGCTGGAGTGAAAATGATCAAATGATCCTCCTACCTCAGCCTCCCAACTAGTTGGGGCTACAGGTGCACACCACCATGCCAGGCTATTTTTGTTTTTTATTTTTAGTGTAGACTAGGTCTTGCTCTGTTGCCCAGGCTGCATTTGAATGCCTGGGCTCAAGCAATCCTCCCGCCTCAGCCTCCTGAGTAGCTGAGATTGCAGGCATGTGCCACCATGCCTGGCATAACTCGGTTTTTATTTTTATTTTTGAGACAGGGTCTTGCTCTATTGCCCGGGCTGGAATGTAGTGGTGCAATCTTGGCTCACTGCAACCTCTGCCTCCTGGGTTCAAGTTATTCCCTGCCTTAGCCTCATGAGTGCCTGGGGCTACAGGCGCCCGGCACCATGCCTGGCTAAATTTTTTAATTTTAGTAGAGACGGGGTTTCACTATGTCGGCCAAGCTGGTCTCAAACTCCTGGCCTCCAGTGATCCACCCACCTAAGCCTCCCAAAATGCTGGGATTAGAGGCATGAGCCACAGTTCCCGGCCTCAGTTTTTAAATGTTAAGTATGGACATGGAAAAAAGAGCTGTCAATAACAAGGAATGTGGGGATAAATTGATATTCTATATATAACTTTCATGTTGTAAAGAGAATCTTCCATAGTAATTTTCAAATACATAGAGCATAGGTAGAGATTAGGAAGAGGAATGATGATGAAACTTAAATTGAAAAAAAAAAGATAGATGTTCCATTGGCTATGTTTATACCCAATTATCTTGAGGAAAAGTAATATAATTTATTAATTTTTCCTGTTTCACTGAGAAGGCCAGAGCAAGGTGGAAGGTGAGGGGAAGCCCTCCCCTGAGTGACACCAATATACTAACATTTTCATAAAAATGTTATAGCATAGGCTCTGGAGCTGCCCTGCCCAGGATTGAAGCCCATCTCTGTCTCTTAATACTTGCGAAACCTTAAGGAAGTTATGTAACTTCCTGTGCTTCAGATCTCATCTCTGTGAAGTGGGAAAATTAACGGCATCTACCTCACTGGATTGTTTCAAGGACTAAATGAGATAATGTTTTTAAAGGGCTGAGTACAGTATCTGCCATATCATAGCACTCAATAAATAATAAAGTCAACTCATTATTCCCATTATTAAGAATAATCAAGGAAATATCAGTAGATGTCAAACCTAAGGACGACAAGTACTGATTGATGAGCAGGTTGGGGTGAGGAGTGAGATGGGAGGCCTGGAAGAGTTCAGGACCTTTCTGACACTCAAATGAGGCTACACTTCTAATTAGCATAGTGTTGACATTGGGCAAGATGAGTGTGGGTACTTAAAGAGCAGCCTCTGGCTGGATATAATTTATAATGTAAGGAAACAGTTGTAAAAAAAAAAATTTTACTAAAAATGCCAATAAATTACAAGTGCCATTGAAATGTAATTTCCTGTATCTTGAATGTATGAATGTGGGATTTATACCAAAATTCCGTATTTAGGCAGCTAAGGTACACAGGGCCTGAATCAAAAAGAGTTGTATTGTTAAAATCATTCATGTTGAATAGACACATCACATTCTGAAACTTTTTAATCCCTGAAATAAAGTGGTTGTTACGAGGTTTCAAGAATAATCTAATCAGAATGCAGTATAGCTTCATTAATGTGTACTTCACTAGTTAAGAATCTGAGAATATTTAGACAGAAACTGAGATTTTGCCCTATCTGTGGAAAAATAAAAGCATTGCCAAGAACATCAGTATTATAGACAAGATTGTAACAGGAGAGTATAACGAACTTAGAAGAATAAATACTGTTGATGTCCTCTTTTAGGTACAGTTGGTATGCTAATATAGTTAGTCCATCACATAACATATTTCTTTAGTGACTTGAGTTAATAAATTAAGTCAACAATATTTATTTGTGCAGTCCCAATGTGACAGGCTTTATTTCAGACACTGGGATTCAGTAACGGAACAAGACAGACCTGGTCTTCATGGGGCTTACATTCTAGCAAGAAGATAAATAATGGTTTACATTAACAGGATGACATTATGATTTGAGGAGTACAGGGTGCTTTGGGAATATTATAGAAATATTCTAGTCTAAGGTATCAGGAAAGGTCTTCTGGAGAAAAGCACTAAGCTGAGACTTGAAGACTTGTAGAAGTTGTCTAGGCGAATAGGGCTGGGGAATAGTGTCCTTACAGGAAACAGTATATAAGACTTGGATACCTTACTTGGCTGATTATCTTTCTGATTACTATAGCGGGTCTATTAAGGTTTCTATGAACTCTTAGCCCAATTTGCATTTCTCTATATACTTGAAAGTAATGTAATTGTTTTTTTTTTTCTTAAAAACATTCTGTGGTTCAAAATCTTCACAAATGTAGACAGAATATTGTTTTATTTTAAAAATGTGTTCAGTTCTGGGCCGGGTGTGGTGGCTCACGCCTGTAATCCCAGCACTTTGGGAGGCCAGATCACGAGGTCAGGAGATCGAGACCATCCTGGCTAATGCAGTGAAACCCCGTCTCTACTAAAAATACAAAAAATTAGCCGGGTGTGATGGTGGGCACCTGTAGTCGCAGCCACTCGGGAGGCTGAGGCAGGAGAATGGCGTGAACCCGAGAAGCGGAGCTTGCAGTGAGCCGAGATCGCGCCACTGCACTCCAGTCTGGGTCACAGAGCAAGACTCCAACTCAAAAAAAAAAAAAAGTATTCAGTTCTAAACTTTATATACTCAGTAAGCAGCTCTTGCTGCCTATCTCTCTTCTGACTGGTCAGTAATATAACTGCTGGTGTTTCATGTGCAATGCAAACCCTTTATAATTTTCATTTTTTCTATAGAACATTTGGTATAATATGATGCCACTGTAATTTATGAGTGGTATTTAGCAAAATCTCTAATGTATGGACAATAAAATGGCATTTTCTTTACTCGGGAGGTGGGGGAGGGAGGCTCACTTGAGTCCAGAAGTTCGAGGTTACAATAATTTATTTATTTATTTATTTATTTATTTATTTATTTATTTATTTATTTATTTTTGAGATAGAGTTTCACTATGTTTCCCAGGCTGGAGTGCAGTGGCACGATCTTGGCTCACTGCAACCTCCACCACCCGGGTTCAAGCAATTCTCCTGCCTCAGCCTCTTGAATAGCTGGGATTACAGGCACGCACCACCACACCCAGCTAACTTTTATATTGTTAGTAGAAAAGGGGTTTCACCATGTTGGCCAGACTGGTCTCAAACTTCTGACCTCAAGTGATCCACCCGCCTCAGCCTCCCAAAGTGCTGGGATGAGCGTGCCCAGCCTACAATGAATTCTTATTATGCCACAGCACTCCAGCCTGGGTGACAGAGGGAGACCCTTTCTCTAAAAATAATAAAATAGCCCCCTAAACTCCAACATCGTCCATGTCATTTTCTGTGTTTATGGGGTGTTGTGTGAGGGGAGCAATGACCCCTCTTGTATTAGGTGGCATCCCAGATTTCTTGCTACTTACAACAGTGTAGTTACTTATAGTGAGAATGATATGCCCTTTGTTCAATTTGATTAAAAGCTAGTCTTTCCCATTATTCTCTATTTAATGGTCCTAACTTTAGAGCATGGGTGAAAAACTATGTGGTAGGGTGAGAATAGAAGATAGGAGGCTTCCCTTTTCTTAAATTTCTGGATGCCCCTGTTATGTATTCTACTAAATATGGTAGAATTTGAGTTTACAATGAGAACCATGAAATACATTTTTATAGCAAGAGGAGGCCTCAGGAGGTCTTCTGGTGAGACCTTAGAAATTGTGGTTGCCTACTTGGTGTCTCTAGCTTTTACCTGATATCTCCATTACAAATGCTAGGTGATTTTGTTAGAACTCTTTTGGTTGCAAATAACAAAAGCCTTCTTGGAGCTAACTGAAGCCTCAATACTGACTTGAAGTCATGACCAGTATATCCTCAAGTTATTATTATTATTATTGTTATTATTATTACTGTGACAGGGTCTTGCTGTGTTGCTCAGAGTGGTTTCCAATTCCTAGCCTCAAGTAATCCTCCTGCCTCAGCCTCCCTGCTAGCTGGGATTATAGGTGTGAGCTACCATGCCCGGCTTATTTTCCCAAATTCTTAACAGCTAGGCTAAGACTTTCTCCATCTAGTTTAGATTCAATCTAGGCCAGAGATTAGTTCATTGATCCAGAACTGGGTACCTGATACCAAAATGGCCAGTCACAGGGCCTCCAGTGGAATATAGAGTTAGGTTTCAGAGATTTCAGCCTCAGCCTGTCTGGTTTGTTGAATAGAGGAGATAAAACCTAGGGATATGTGACCAACTGAGTCCTATCATGCAGCCTAGAAAGCATAAAATCCTCATCTGTGATAAAAGAGAATAATGAAGTAGATTTCCCGGTACTGTGCAGAAAAGAGACAGAGATAGTCCTGCCAGCACTCTAGTCCCTGATTCCAAACCATTCCTGAGCCTTGACTGTATTCCTGTCTTTGTATTCTTGTTCACAAAAAGGGAGTAAACTAGAGATACTGCAGTTTGTCAAGGCACATGACTAATTTTAACAGCTTTATTGAGGTATCACTGACATACAATAAACTGTGCATATTTAAAGTCTACAATTTGATAAATATTGACATGTTTTGTGAAAACATTACCATAAAAGCAATAAGGAATATACTTATCATCCCTAAAAGTTCTCTTGTACCCAATTGTCCTTTCTGCCCTCCCTCCAATCTCATCCCTAGGCAAACACTGATCTGCATTCTATCACTACAGATTCATTTTCATTTTATAAACTTTTATATAAATGGAATAATACAGTGCATACTTTTTTGTGTGGCATCTTTCGCTTGGATATAGTTATTTTGAGATTCATCCATATTGTTATGCATATCATATTGTAGTACATTCATTCCTTTTTATGGCTGGGTAGTATTCCAGTGTATGGATGTACTAGTTTATCACTTGTTGATGGACTTTTGGGTTGTTTCTATTTTTAGTTAATAACTAATACATCTTCTATGAATATTAATGTACAAGTCTTTGTATGGACATATGCTTTCATTTCTCTTGAGTAAATACCTAGGAGTGGAATGGCTGGATCATATGGTAGGTGTATGTTTAACTTTTTAAAAGACTGCCAAATTATTTTCCAAAATGAGTGTACCATTTTTCATTCACAGTAGCAGCATATCAGAGTTGTAGTGCCTTGCAAAAACTTATTATAATTATTCTTTTTGGTGCTAGGTATTCTAGTACATTGTAGTGTTATCTCATTGTGGCTTTGCTTTGCATTTTCCTAATGACTAATGATGTTGAGAATCTTTTCATGTGCTTGTTTGCCATGCTTCTTTGATATATCTTCTTTGGTGGTGTCTGTTCAAATAGTTTACCTTTTTTTAAAATTTGTTGTTCATCTTCTTGTTATTGAGATTTGAAGGTTCTTTATTCTGTATGCAAGTTTTTAAATATTAGATATGATTTTTGCATATTTTCTACTGGTCTGTAGTTTCTTTTTTCATTCTGTCAACAGTGTCTTTTATAGAAGAGTTGTTTCTTTTCAATTTTGATCAAGTTCAACTTATTAATTTGTCTTTTTGTGGATCATGCTTTTCGTGTCATATCTAAAAAATCTTGGCTTAACCCAAGGTCACAAAGGTTTTTGCCAAAGTTCTGGAAATTTTATAGCTCCAGATTTTACATTTAGGTCTATGATGCATTTTGAGTTAATTTTTGTAGATGGTATTAGGTATGGATCTTAGTTCACATGGATGTCCAGTTGTTCCAGCACCATTGCTGAAAAAAGCTACCCTTTCTCCACTGAATTGCCTTTAAATTTTTTAAATGGACAAATAATAATTGTGCATGTTTGTGGGATACAATGTGAGGTTTGCGTCTATGTATACATTATAGAAAGATTTAATCAAGATAAGTAACGTATCCATCACCTCACCAACTTATCTGTTTTTTGTGGTGAAAATTTTAAAAATCTATTTTAGCAGTTTTGAAATATACACTATTAGCTGTGGTCACCATGCTGTGCAATAGGTCACTAAAATTTATTCTCCAGTCTAACTGAAACTTTGGACCCTTTGATCAACATCCTCACTTTCCCCATGCTTCCTCCTCCTTCCCCTGCCTCTGATAACCACTTTTCTATTTTCTGTTTCTATGAGATTGACTTTTTTAGATTCCACATATAAGTGAGATCATACAGTATTGTCTATGTCTGGCTTATTTCACTTAGCATAATTTCCTCCAATTCTTTCCACGTTGTCATGGATGCAAATGACAGAATTACTTTTTTAAGGTTGTATAGTATTTCATTGTGTATATATACTACATTTTCTTTATCCATTCATTCATTGATGGATTCTTAGATTGCTTCCACATTTTGACTACTATGAATAATGCTGAAATAAACACTGGAGTGCAGATATCTCTTTAACATACTGATTTCAATTTCTTCGAATATATACCCAGAGGGGGGAAAAGGATCTGAGCAGACATTTCTCAAAAGAAGAGATACAAATCACCAACAAATATATTAAAAAATGTTGAAAATCTCTAATCATCAGGGGAAACGCAAATTAAAACCACAGTGAAATATCACCTCACAGCTGTTACAATGGCTATTGTCAAAAGGATGAATAACAGGTATTGATGTGGATGTGGAGACTGTTGGTGGCAATGTAAACTGGTGCACTCACTATGGAAAGAAGTATGGAGGTTCCTCAAAAAGCTGAATTGCTTTTGAATATTTGTTGAAAATAACTTGCCCATATATGTTGTGGGTCTGTTTATGGACTCTATTCTGTTTCATTGATCAATACCACACTGTCTTGAATATTGTAGCTTTACAGTAAAAATTGAAATCAGGTAGTATTATCCCCCTAATGCTCTTTTTAAAAGTTGTTTTGGCTATTTTAGTCAATTTCCATATGAACTTTAGAATCAGCTTGTCAATTTCTACAGAAAAAGCCAGCTAGGACTTTGATCGGGGTTGTGCTGTAACTATAAATCAATTAGGAGTGAACTGACATCTTAATGATATCAATCCTTCTGCCCTATGAATACAGTATATTTCTACATTTATTTAAGCCTAAAGTTTTCAGGACAGGTCTTGCACATCTTTAATCAGATTTATCTCTAACTTCTAAAGCAAGACCCTTCTATGTATGCTACCCAAAGCCCTGTGAGGGTATTTTTTTTTTTGTAATAGATTCCATTCAATAATAGGTTCCATTCAATAATTGATGAGATGAGTGTTTTGAAGAAACGCAAATTTACCAGAGAGACAAAATGTATCTTAAATAGTTTTCAATTTGTTTTTTAGTCAGAGTTAATGCAGTTGAAATCTTTTAGTTTCACATTAGGCACACAGCAAGCTTGCAAATGCTTTTAGACTGATTAGGGATCAGCTACCAGCTCTGTGCACTTTGGTGTGTGTGTGTGTGTGTGTGTGTGTGTGTGTGTGTATGTTATGTGTGTGCCCACATCTGCCTGTATGGTCTCTTAGTTAATTTTTATAATTGTATAATTAATTGGTGCTGTCTAATCTTTGGGGGCATGGTAGGCAGAATTCTAAGATGGTCCTAAGATTCTTGTCTTCTGTTATACATTCTCCACTTAGGTATGGTTGGGACCTGTGAATATGCTGGGCTATCACTCTTGTGATTAGGTTACATTATGTGGCAAAGGTGAAGAGATTTTGCAGATGTAATCAAGGCATAGAGTTAACTTTTGAGTTAATCAAAATGGTGATAATCTTGGGTGGGCCTGACTTAATCTGGTAAAAGACCTTAAAAGAGGCACTGGACCCCTCCTGAGGAGAAAGAAGTTTTTCTGTTGGCCTTGGCTAAGTAGAACAACCATGTTGTCAACTGCTAATGGAGAGGGGCTGCCTCTAGAGCCAGCAAATGCTACGGGTCTTAATTCTGTAACTGCAAGGAACTGAATTTTGCCAACAATCTGAATGAGTTTGGAAGAAGATTCTGAGTTCCACATGAGAACACAGCCCAGCCAAAAACTTGATTGCAGCCTTGTGAGACCCTGAGCAGTGCACCCAGCTAAACCATACATGGACTCCCAACACATGGAAACAGATAATTAATGTGTGTGTTTTTAGCAATGAACAATAACTACGTCAGCGGATACTCTAGCTGGCATTTGAAATGCTTCCCATTGTATTTGTTTGCTAGACCTGCCATAACAAAGTATAACACCATAGACTGGGTAACTTAAACAACAAAAATTTATTTTCTTGTAATTCTAGAAGATCAAGGTGTAGGTAAGTTTGGTTTCTTCTGAAGCCCCATCTTGTCTTGCAAGTGGTTGCCTTCTCACTGCATCCTCACATGGTCCTTCCTCTGTGTGCATATATGTCTAAGTCCTAAACTCTTCCTAAAAGGACACCAGTCATGTTGGATTCGGGCCCATCTTAGAGACATTACTTTAACTGAATTACCTCTTTAAAGACCTTTTCTCCAAGTGCAATGTACTCTCCCATGTGTTATCTTATTTGAAACCCAAAACAATGCTGTGGGGCATATCAGACCAGTATTATTTTGCTCCCCACTGGAAATTTGGGAAAACACTCTCAGAGCACTAACTTAATGTCACATAACACATAAATTGTCTTCTGACTCCGAGTCTAGTGCTCTATCCAGTAGATTAAGTATTCAGATAAAGCATCCGAACCCAAACAGCAATGGACTTCTATTGGATAAGTATATTTGTAATATATTATTGCCAGTTCTTTTTCTTTTTTCTTTTTTTTTTAACTGAGAATCTGTGCAAGCTACTGGCAGTTCAAATGCAGGTCCTGTAGTTGCCCCCATCTCAACACCCTTGCTATGAGGGTTTTCTCTTTGTGTAGATAAGGGCTGCTTGGCCCACACTGGATTATCCCATTTTTACCGGCATTTCTGTGGGAGAAACTTATTATAAAGTAACCCCACTTGAACCTTTTTATGGCAGGACAAAGCGGTGACTCGAGTGTACACCAGCTCAGTTTGTACTTATTATTTTTTAACCTGTGTGCCAGGTTTTTGATACATGCTAAAAGTGATTGCTTGGAATATATCACCTCAGTGAGATTGTAAACTTCTGTAAAAGGTGCTTTCTACCTAATAAGTATTTAGTGTGTAAGGCAGGTATACAATAATTATTGAATAAGCATAGTGGAGAAGCCAATGGATGCATTCCTGTTAACAAAGGGGAATTGGGTTCAATACACTTGCAGGTAAAAAGTAATAATGCAAATTCTATGTATATTTGGAGTTCTTTGATTATTTGGTAAAGTCCAACAATGTGGTACTATCTTTAGTTCTAGCAAGTTTTTGAGTAGCTGATTATTCTCAAATTTACCTAAAACCTACTACTAGAATTTCAGTGTATGTAAGTTGAAATACAAAGTCAGCAATGTTGAAGATCTCAGATCCCAGAGGGAGAAATCCTAGAAAACATAAAGATTCCACACTCACCGCATCGCTTCCTTAAGAAGAAGAAGAAAAAAAAAAACAGTCAAAGAAAAAAAATCACAACAGTGATTAAACTGGTTGTTAAGAGCAAACTCCCTTTATTTTCCCAAGGAGGAGTCTGGAATTATAAGTAGAAAGGGCAAAGGAAGAGGTGTAAGAAGGTGGCCCCAGGCTGTAACCGTCAAGAAGGCAAAGAATGAATAGAAGACAAGCAAGGGGAAAAACAGGCTTGACTGGGGTTTTTTGGGGGGCTAGGCTGATAGAACAGAATCAAGATTCTGACTTAGAAGAGCAGTGCCACCAGAGTTTGGAAGCAGTTTGCATAGTGGTTAAGAGCCTGGGTGCCAGAATCACACCGCTTGGGATCCTGAGTCCCGCTCTGCCACTTACTATTTATGTAACCTCTGGCAACTTGCTTAACCTATACATCTCAGTTTTGTCACTTGTAAAATGGAGACAATAGTGTGTAACTTATAGAGTAGCTGTGAATTAGGTAAGTTGATGCTTCAGTGCTTGGTTCATAGCAGACACTCAGTAAAATGTTAAGTTGTTATTTGTAGTTTTTATCCTTCCTCTTTCTTAATGTTGCGTACTGCAGCAGGGAGGGGGAGGGATGAAGCGCTTATCCCACTATAAGAGTGATATTTGTGTGAGAGCCTGGGTCAGGCTTATTTTGAGACGTGGGCCCCACTGAGGTGAGGTGGCACCGCTTCCAGAGCACACCCTTTGCTCGGGCTCCGCCGTGACTATGAGGAGGCCGAGGCCACGGCTGGCAGAATGCACGGATGGACCTCCTTGGAGTGGCTAACCCGGGGCGGCTGCACTGTTGTCCCTGGATACTTGACACTTTTCACTTTTTCTGCCTCCCGGCACTAGAAGCCATGTGGGCTCACACCCGAGCCTCCCGGTTTCGGAAGCGTGAGGGCCACTTAGCGGTCATTCAGCTTCAGGGTCCGGCCCTGTCACGCCTTGGCTACAGCCTGGGAGTTCCGTTCGGACCCCACACACTGTCCTAGCCCCCGCTCCCCACCACCCTGCCTCCCGCGCAGGCGCCGCCGGGGCCACCCCCGCCGCCATGTTTCCCCCGCCCGAGCGCTCCCCCCCCACTGCCCCCTCCCTCCCCAACTGGGTTCCCGCCCCCCTCCCTCAGCAGCCCCCCCACACCCTGGTGAGGTCAGGCGGAGGCTCTGCCGCTGCGGCCGCAGTAGCTCGGCTCCTATTCCCGGGAAGCCAGGAACGGGGACTTTTGAAAATAACTGGAGCGGCATTCGGGTTAGGGTCCCTGCTCTCCGCCTGCGCCAGGACAGGGTGAAGTGGTCGCGGCGAGCAGAGGGTGCGAAGGTGCGGGTGCTGGTGCCTCGCAGCAGGAGGGAGCCCCGGCTGCGCCGCGCGACTCCCTCTTTGGCCCTCGGAGCGCAGCACCCGGCGGACAAGCGGCGGAACGCCAGGACGCGGCGAGCAAGGTGAGGCAGGGTCCTGAAGTCACAGGGGCTCCATCAGCCGCTTCCCTGCTTTCGGACCCGGCGCTGCGCGGTGCGCGGCGAGTAGTTGCAATCTGTACCGGGGCAGAGGAGCAGAGGAGCAGGGAACCAGCTTCGTTTTGCCCGCCGCCCCCTCTTTTTCTCCCGCGTGCTGGTGCGCGCCCTCATCCTTACACCTTCGCATCCCTTTCTCCGGGTCCCTCTGGCTCCGTCGGACGCCTGGGTTCTTCTAGGACCCCAGAACCCGGCTTTACTGTGCTTCTTTGTCATCTCTCCAAGATCTTCTCCTCTGGGCCTCGCTGTTGCTGCCCTGACGGTCTGGGGTCCCTCTGCCCGCCCCGGCCCTACTGTCTCTTGCCCTCTAATAGTTTCTGCTTTGTGCCTCCTAATCCATCTCTGCTTCAGAATCTTCTAACTTAGGAGGCTCCTCTGCTGGCTCCCAAGTCAGGAGCACACTCCTCTTCTGCCTCAAAGCTTTTAACTTAGCTCTGAATGTCTTCAGCTCTGAATATTTTGACTTTTTTGTTTGTTTGTTTGTTTAATCACAGTTGACTAATGATTTTCTTGGAGGCTTACAGTCTAGGCTACAGTTTACTGAAAGTGATGAGATCATTCCTTCACTAAATAGCCATAGTAAATGTCAACTAGGGAACTTTAAAGTTTCTTTCTAGGTTTCATTAACTTAGCCCAAGAACAATAGCCACTTAAAATGTATGTATATATGTTGGTACGCAATCTTCGTACATGGTCCTAAATCTGATTCTTCCCTGGCTGCTGAGCAGGCCTGAGAGAGAGGATTGGTGGGAATTGTGATGCCTGGCTCCATTTCTCTAATTGTAAACTAGGATGTTAATCGTTTTAATGTAGTCAGAGGACTTTAGTGGTTTGGGATAAAGTCGCTCAAGTTAGCATAGGCTGGTAACTAAGCACATTGAATGGAGACTAAGAGACGCTGGGATTTAAAACTGTCTCTGGAGGGCACCTGCTTTTTTTTTTTAAGTCACAGTTTCTTAACAGTAGATTTCATGTTTGTATAAACCCTCTAAAAGCAGCATATTTTAAAACCACGTAGTTACAAAAAAGACTACTCACTCTTAGCGATATCGCTTTCTCCCCATGTAGTTGTGGTGTTAGCTCCCATACTGAGGTTCATTTGCTCACTTTCATACTGCAATTAGTGTGTGAAGAAAACTGAACGGAGAAGCACAAAGTGGAGGCAAATACCAGTGAACAAGCACATGCTGACATATGCAGCTGTGTTTTTGGAAATAGACTGTATCTAGTGTTCAAATTTAAAAACTGAGAAAAATGAAATAATTCAGCATTTATGACATCATTTTACATCTAAAAATATTAGCTCCTTTAACTGCAAGTTCTTATTAATATCCTCATACTTAACGGTAAAAGAGTTGTTTGCCTGATGTATGACCAAGTGTTGCCATTGACACAGTGTGCACTAATTGGCAGCAATCTCAGAAGAAACCAGGTTGTGAATGAAGATAATGGCTAAATTTCACTGTCCTGGTAGCACTTCTTATGGCAGTGAGATGAGAGTAGTTTCTGCTGCAACATCAAATGATGTATTTAAAAAAACAGATAAATAAGAGCTTCAATTATTAAAAAGCCCAAGGTTTTCAATCTGCCATTTTTATAAGCACACTTCAAAAAGTGTAGTGTGATTATATAAGGCTTAGTTGATGTTCTGAAGAAAGTAGTTTTCACAAGAAAAGTAAAGCCTATTGCTTATCAATTTAATTTAGTTAGATAACTTGCAGATGATTTGTAGTTTTCCAATTGATTTGGTAAATTCCTGAGTTTACTTGAGGTTTATTAAAAAATGGAATGTAGTAGGGAAAGGGTACTTATTCTAATAGGCCCACCTTTCTAAATCTGTAATTTTCTTAGCAAACCATTCTCAAAATACATAAAAACTTACAACTTTTTCAAGGAAAAGAGTTTATACTATTTTCTTACTTTTTTCTTTTCACGCTTATTATTGATACAAAATCTAAGCTAAGATTGCTGCTAATGTGATTGCATAGTAAGACTATTTATATTTGCCAGGAAAAGAATGAAGGTGGATATGAGTTAGCCATAAGCATTTTGCTCTGAATCTTCAATATGACTCAATATGTGTTTGATAGTCCATCTGGTACACCTAGAGCTTATCAGACTGGATATTTCTGGTATTACTAAATGTAACTGCACTAACTTACTGGATTATCTTCTTTCTCATTTTATTTACATTTCAAATTATGCTTCTTCATGTAATTTGACTTGCAGTAGTGAAATGAGACTGATCAATTTTCAAATTGTTTGATTTTTACTGATGTTTGATAAACCACTAAAACCTCTTGAAAATATTTTTTTCTTAAATCTACTGTTTGAAACCGATGTATTTTTATTGCTATGAAATAATACAACAAATTTCCAGGAATTATTTCAGAAAATGTGGAAAGACTGTAGAGAAATGAATAGCCCTAGAGAAAATATCTCAAAATTATAAAAACGGCTCTCTCGAGTTACTGATATTCATAACAATCAGGTTTTTATGTATCATTAATTCATTTACTAATTCATTTTACAAAATCTACTGGGTACTTGTGTGCCAAGGCTCTGTGTTAGGCACAGTGATAAACCTTATAAGGCACAATCTTTGCTCTTGTGGAGTATCACAGTGCTTATATTCTACCAGAGAATACAGACAATAAACAAGCAAACAAATGAAGAAGATCCTTATAGACTGTACTAAGAGCAATGAAAATAAGTAGGGGAATATGATACAGATAACTAGGAAGGGCCTACTTTAGTGTGGGAAGTCAGAAAACGCCTCTCAGAGAAGATGATTGAGCAGAGACCTGAAAGAGAAGAGAGAATAGGCCTACCTTGTCAGGATCTGGGAGAACATTCCCGAGATAACATTCTTGCAGAGAGAAGAGTAAGAGCCAAGGCCTTGAGGGGGGAAAAGAGATTTGGCGTTTTTGAAGGGCAGAAAGCAAGCCAGCATGGCTGCATCCTAGTGAGCTGGTAGTGATTAAAGAAGATGTTACAGAGCCTAGAAGCAGCTCAATAACAGATAAATAGGACTTGGAGGTCCTGAGAAAGAATTTGGGTTTGATTCTCAGAACAATAGGAAGCCATTGAAGAGTCTTTCCTGGGGAAGGTCATTGACTTAAAAAAGTTATCCAGGGAAATAAAAAAAAAAAGTTTTGCAGAGGATAAATAGAATGTCTACTCATTCAGTCATTTATATTAATACCTGAGAATAAAAAAACTCTATGATCAGTATGCTAAATAATCATGTAATTCGGTTCCTCTACTCTGTTTAGGTAAGGGGATGGGGGAATGGGAACACTGAGGTGAGTATGTTAAAAGGCAGTTTACTTTCCACTGTCACATTGTGACTTGTGCTACAAGGTAAGTTGTCACCAACTTTATTAAAAATCAGATCATTGTTCAACTTAATTTATTTTTCAAAGAATGATGTCTTATTTTCTCATGGAAATACGTTTCCTTTGGAAGGTTGGAAATTTTATTTTGTATAAAGGAATAACCTAGGTTTTAGAACGGGCCTTTGGAATTTTAAGAAGGGCTTATCATTTTCTTTTACCTGTTGCCTCTCCAGCATTTTCAAATGGCCATAGCTTTATTCCTTGAGAGATTAGGGTTACTGTGTTTCCTGAGGCTTAAATTAATTTATTGCCCTAAGCCCTTCCTTGAAAGCAATCCAGCTTTGAGGTCTACTTGATCCCAAATAGGAATGCAGATGATTATTGACATTCCATAGGAGTAAATCCTAATATTGTGGGGGGATAACCTGCAAAATAACCTTCATCAGTGCCTGCAGGGTCAACTTGATTTGATCCCAGCCTACTTTCCCATATGTCCTTATTATTCTCTTTCACAAATCTCTATTGGTTTAAACTGATTTTCCCCAGTTTGGAACTTTTGTGCTTAGCATTATTCCTGGCATAGAGTAGGTGCACAGTAGGTGCTTGTCAAATGGATGCCATGCCTTTCTTTTTTATCATTTCAAATCCCAGGTCCTATTACACTATTCCCCATTGAACTAGATCTCCCCCTCTGAAAGTGAACAGCAGTCACACACTTGCCCTGTTGTGTCATAATTATGCTTATTTGATGCCTGGCCATCTCCCCACTTGCCTCTGGCTTCATGAAGGCGACCTAGACCTTATCTGGTTTGCTCATTGTTGTATTCTGAGCACCCAGCACATGGTATGCACTTTATAAATAGTTATTGAATAATGAATAAATGCTGTCTTGTGATGTTTCTCCTATTAATTTTTGGATATTAGATCATTTAATACTGTTTTACTTTTCATGTGTTTGGTGTTCCGAAGTGGTTTCTGAGAGAGATTGTAGAGCATACTTGTTAAGAGCTCAAGCTCTGGAGCTAGGCCACCTAGGTTTCAATTCCAGCTAGGAGACTTAATAGTTGTGGGACACTGGGTGAGTCAGTAGACCTCCCTGTACCTCAGTTATCTCATATGTAAAAAAGGGATAATAGAACTTGCCTCTTACGGTACTTGCAAAGATTACATGAATTAGCTAGGCCCACTTTTTCTTTTTTCTTTTTTTTTTAGACGGAATCTTGCTCTCTCGCTCTATCATTCAGGCTGGAGTGCAGTGGCATGATCCTGGCTCACTGCAACCTCTGCCTCCCGGGTTCAAGCAATTCTCTTACCTCAGCCTCCCGAGTGGCTGGGACTACAGGTGCGTGCCACCACGCCAGGCTAATTTTTTGTATTTTTAGTAGAGACAGGGTTTCACCATGTTAGCCAGGATGGTCTCGATCTTCTGACCTCGTGATCCACCTGCCTTGGCCTCCCAAGGTGTTGGGATTACAGGTGTGAGCCACTGCTCCCGGCCTAACTTTTTATTTTTAGTAGAGACAGGGTTTCACCATTTTGGCGAGGCTGGTTTCAAACTCTTGACCTCAGGTGATCCACCCACCTCGGGCTCCCAAAGTGCTGGGATTGCAGGCATGAACCACCTACCCTGGCCTAGGCCCACAATTTGTTTGCAATTTTTAAATTTCGAAAGCTCTGAAAACTGATAAAGATTTTATTTGGTAACTTAGATGCCAAAACTCATGTGGTGGCAAAACCTGGCTTAAATTGACATAGGGTATTTATAGTCTTTACTCTACTTAATGTTGGTCTTTATTTTGTTTTGCTATAGAATTACTAATATGTTTATGGGGTTGCACCATAGACCCTAATGGTGTATTACATAACATATGGTATATGAAGTATATTTCCTGTCTAAAGGTCTGGACATTTCTAAATTCAGAAACACATCTGGCACCAAGATTTTTTGATGAGATTGTACACCTTGCAGTAAACTGCTTAAATCAGGGCCTTGCACATAGTATATTGTTGCTGTGGGTGGTGGAGATTAGGGAGGTAAATAAACTACTTTATCTTTCCCAATAGCTTGCTCATAATAGTTACCATGTAAATATGTACTGATTTACTCATGCAATAACTCTGTGAATAGAGGACTGGCTGTGTGGTTCTCATGTCATAGGAAAATAGATATGGCAGGGTCATGTAATTGAAATGAGCCATACCATTTGAACCAGCCATCCCATTACTGGGTATATACCCAAAGGGCTGTAAATCATGCTGCTATAAAGACACATGCACATGCATGTTTATTGCAGCACTGTTCACAATAGCAAAGACTTGGAACCAACCCAAATGTCCAACAACGATAGTCTGGATTAAGGAAATGTGGCAAATATACACCATGGAATACTATGCAGCCATAAAAATGACGAGTTCATGTCCTTTGTAGGGACATGGATGAAACTGGAAATCATCATTCTCAGTAAACTATCGCAAGGACAAAAAACCAAACACTGCATGTTCTCACTCATAGGTGGGAATTGAACAATGAGAACACATGGACACAGGAAGGGGAACATCACACTCTGGGGACTGTTGTGGGGTGGGGGGAGTGGGGAGGGATAGCATTAGGAGATATACCTAATGCTAAATGACGAGTTAATGGGTGCAGCACACCAACATGGCACATGTATACATATGTAACAAACCTGCACATTGTGCACATGTACCCTAAAACAAAGCATAATAATAATAAAATTAAAAAATGAAAGAAAAAAAAGAAAATAAAATCACAATTTCATGCATGTATTTGTATTTGTCATCTATGGCAAACCATGGGGATGTTGAAATATGAAATTTCAAATACCCTCCTTATTATGTTAGATGCATAATTTTTAACAATAGAAGCCTTAAATAAAATATTAAGATAAAAAAAATGAGCCAAGACTCGTCTGTTAGTACTGTCATCTGGTACCATTCAGAGCAGTTTAGTTTTTGTTTTTCTGTTGTTATTTAAACCAACCTATGCTTCTTTAGCACAAGAGAGTCTTTTGTGGGGGCCGGGGTAAGAAATTCAGTTAAGAACTTATTTAATGTGATTAGACACTTATTTTTTTGCAGTTGTTGAACATTTATTGAATTGCTAATGTGTATAGAAATCTGTATTAAGAGCAAGAGAAGGCCGAGCATGGTGGCTCAGGCCTGTAATCCCAGCACTTTGGGAGGCAGAGGCGGGCAGATGATAAGGTCAGGAGATTGAGACCATCCTGACCAACATGGCGAAACCCTGTCTCTACTAAAAATACAAAAATGAGCTGGGCATGGTGGCATGTGTCTGTAATCCCAGCTACTTGGGAGGCTGAGGCAGGAGAATCACTTGAGCCAGGGAGTTGGAGGTTGCAGTGAGCCAAGATGGTGCCACTGCACTCCAGCCTGGTAACAGAGCGAGACTCAGTTTTTAAAAAAAAAAAAAAGAAAGGAAGAAAACAAAAGAGAAAGGTAAAAAACAAATGAGACATGATTCCTGACCTTCCTTAACCCTAGCGCCCTGCATGGTTACATGGGGACATGAGTGTGTGTTACAATTCTTTATTTTCCTCTGTAAACTTGACATCATTAAGATTAAAAACATGCAAAGGAAAACCCAAGAGTTAATTGAAAACTCTTCTCAGCGTCCGCGATATGAATTGGATTTTAATTATCCTAACACAACCCCCCTCAGTATTATCTTTATACAACATCTTGACAGCCTTTTCCTTTCCAACTAAACTAAAACAACATGGATTTTCTTGTTCTTTACCAATATACAATTGGTATATTTTCTTAAGCTTTTGTTTTTGGTAGAGATGAGGTCTCACTATGTTGCCCAGGCTGGTGTTGAACCCCTGGCCTCAAGTGATCCTCATACTGTGGCCTCCCAAAGTATTGGGATTACAGGCATGAGCCACTGTACCTGGCCTGTTTTTTTTTTTCTTTGGTTTTGTGGGGTTGCCAGTAATTATATGTCTCAAAGGATTTTTTCTGCAATTTTCTTGTAGTTGAAAACAAGTCCTTGAAACTATTCTGCCAATTCATTCAACAAATACTTATTAAGTGCCTATTATATTCCAAGCAGTGTGCTAGTCTAAACAAAAAGAATCTCTGTCTAGTGCTCTTTCCGTTACTTTGGGTCCTTCAAAGTGGAGCACATGTACTGATTGAGCAGGGTGGTGACAAGGTAGTGTGCCCAGGAGCCACAAAATAAAGCAGCTTGTATTTTCTTGAAGCATCTGTTTTACACAGAGATTTAGGAGAACATTAACTGGTAGCTATTTAAAAATCTTTAAACAAATTCAGATACATTCTGCCTTAGAATGCAATATTCATAGAAAATTTGAGGCAAACCCTAATATTTCAGAGAAAGTCTCTGCTTGCAAGGGCAGCTGTGGTAACCCTGAGATGACCCTTTGGAAAGCACTGAGGTGGTGCTGTACTGCCCGAATCTGTTCTTTTAGTCAAACACCCAAACATTTTCATAGCCATAAATTCCCACGATGACCTGTGGAAAAGTTAATGGACATAAATGTTTTTCTCTGTTGTGCAGTTTCAAGGGTACATGTTGGTTACCCTTGGTCTAATGGTCTAAATCTAAACATGTGTTGAGTTCTTACAGAGTTTTTAATGTTGGTGGGTAATGACTAAGAGTGACTATGAAGGAGCTGCCTAGGGAATGATATCTTCAGAATAAAGGTTATTAGGCCAGATGCAGTGGCTCACTCCTGTTATCCCAACACTTTGGGACGCCTAGGCGGGAGCATTGCTTGAGCCCAGGAGTTCAAGACCATCCTGGGCAACGAAGCGAGACCCTGTCTCTATAAGAACAAAAAGAAATTTAAAAATTAGCTGGGCATGGAGGCACACGCCTATAGTCTCAGCTACTGGGGGGAGGTTTAGGCAGGAGGATCCCTTGAGCCCAGGAGTTCGAGGTTGCAGTGGGCTACAATCACACCACTGCCCTTCAGTCTGGTTGACAGAGTGAAACCCTGTCTCAAAAAAAAAAAATTTAAAAAAAATTTTAAAAAAGGCTAGAAGTTATTAGAACACAAGGACCACAAACTTAAAGCAGCACAGTTCATGGTTTCAAAGCTTTGCCCTGTTCTGTGCACACTTGCCTGTCTCATTGATTTGAAGTTCACTTTTGCTAACTTTAAAGCTGCTTTCATTTACAACATAGTATACAAATTGGTTTGTTAATTGCTGGCCACTGAAATAGTTAATACTAGAAGAAAGTTGTCAAGGATTATGTGCTTTGAGGTTGATAAAAGGTTTCTACAGTTTGAGATGGTTTTGAAAATAGGCCAGCAGAGCATTGGAGGAATGCCTGTTACAACGTGATGGTTTAATTTGCTCCAGATGAGAAAGATGAAGAAGAAAAAGGCAAGTGAAGAAAGGGGGTGAAAGTAAATGGAGTAAGTCAAACACTAAATCTTTCAACTGATTTTCATTATTGCAGTCCCACTTTCATTGTTGTTGTTCCATGCCAGACATAGTTAACAGGGCCTGACATTGTTATATTGTTGTGTTACTGCTCAAAGCTTGTAAGGACATGGGTATAGAGGATTGTGATTAGTGGATGGTCTTTATCGTCTACATGTGAAGTGCTTTTACAGTCTATTCAGTAAAAGGAGATAAGAGTTTTGCTGGTAGTTTGTAGAGTTTTCTTTCTTGGTCCCACTTTTTAAAAAATGGTGGTACATTTCTAAAGATCACTTCATTTCAACAAACTTTTCTGTTCCACTCTTGGATGTTTCTTTTTTCTTTTAAGACAGGGTCTCATTCTGTCACTCAGGCTGGAGTGCAGTGGTGCAAAGTCAAGGCTCACTACAGCTTCAACCTCCCAAGTTCAAGTGATCTTCCCACCTCAGCCTCCCAAGTAGTTGGGACTACAGGTGCATGCCACCATGCCTGGCTAGTTTTATGTATTTTTTGTAGAGACAGGGTTTCACCATGTTGCTCAGGCTGGTCCTGGACTCAAGCAGTCCTCCTGCCTCAGCCTCCCAGTTTGCTGGGATTACAGACATGAGCCACTGAACCTGGCCTCACTCTCAGATATTTCTTAGTGGAAAGGCAGTAGAGCTTAATGGCTATGATCTTGAACCCTGGAATCATAGGCTTGGGTTCAAATCCTGACTGCCTTTTGTTGGGCAACTTGCTTCACCTCTCTGAGCCTTGTTTATCTCCCTTGTAAACTATCTCATCTAGTTTAAGGATTAAATTAATAATGCATATAGAGTGCTAAGCACACTTAAGCCACATATGAAATATAACTATACTTATTATTGACTATTTTCATAGATTTGTGGCTAAATTAGTTGATAACTTGGAGCGTACTATAGGAGCTTGGCCAATCATATATGAAGCAGAAATGTGAGGGGAAATTGTGTGTCTTCTTTGTTTATATTGTCTTAATCCTAGCTGGAATGCTATTTTTTGAATGTGCATCTCGTAAATGGTGAGTAGACTGTTTAGAATTAACACTAGTTTTCTGGCAGACAAGAAAGTTTATGGTGAATGTTGGCTTATTACTTACTCAAATATGGCATCACATTGATTCCAAGAAAAATGTCAGTTTTTAATACAATTAACCCAATATGTATTTAAATGTGATACTGTTTGGTTTAATAGGATTTAAAATTTTAATATCCATTTTGAAGGAAAAGGGATATGCAGGATAATGTATACTATGAACATTGTTATCTTTTAAACATGAAAACATTTGGTTTTCTGATAATCACAGAGGTCACACATTTTTCTGATTTATCTCTAATTGTTCCAGATTTTAAGTCCCCAAAGAAGAAAATACTGAAGCATTTGTAATAGTTAAGCCATTGGGAAGAGGTATAATTCTGTTGTGAATAATGTCTTTCTATGGATTTTGAGTTGTTATGGTTATTTCAGGTTTTTATCATGGCTACTGTAGTAACAAATCAAATAATACCCTAAGAGAAGATAAAAGTTTGATAGTACCTTTGATAAATGAATGGATAAGTCTAAATGGAGTATTGAGAACAGCTTTAGGTGTTAGAGGGATAGACTAATCTTTTAAGTTGAAAGTACATGAATGTACCTTTCCTACTTTCTTACATGATGCCCTTTAGTTCCAATGTCAGACAAATGATGAGACAGATAATCCTTGGTTATGCAATGCCACAGGTGCACAGAAGGGAAAAGACCAGGTAACACATTGGTCATATACTGTATATTCACAGGTTTTTGTGACCAATATTAAGATAATGTATATCCAAGTGCTTGAAAAGCTTAGCTCACTATATTGATGAAATATATTATTTATTAGCAGTGATACCTACATTTATAAATAGTGATCATTCTCAGTATCATTTGATGATAAAAAGACAATATTCAAATATATATTTTTTAGAAAAATTAGACTTACTCTACCATTAGGTCATTAGCTCAAACCTTAAATAAAGATAATACCCTTTATTTTTAGAGCATGTTTCTTTTGAAGCATGATTAACTGTCCTTACTCTGTTTATTCCTGTGGAATATGCACGAGTTTAAGTAAATTGCGGAAGGGTTACATCCTGTGAGGTGGAGCTAAGAGTAGACTTTTAGTTTCTAATCCAGTGCTTTTGTACTAATGATATAAAAAGCTCTTGGCCGGGCGCGGTGGCTCATGCCTGTAATCCCAGCACTTTGGGAGGCCGAAGCGGGCGGATCACGAGGTCAGGAGATCGAGACCACGGTGAAACCCCGTTTCTACTAAAAATCCCCCCCCCCAAAAAAAATAGCTGGGTGCGGTGGTGGGCACCTGTAGTCCCAGCTACTTGGGAGGCTGAGGCAGGAGAATGGCGTGAACCTGGGAGGTGGAGCTTGCAGTGAGCTGAGATTGCACTACTGCACTCCAGCCTGGGTGACAGAGCGAGACTCCATCTCAAAAAAAAAAAAAAAAAAAAGCTCTTTAGACCAAAGGATCCTTTAATATCTGTAGCCTTTCAATTGATGGGGTTAAAGCAAAATGTCAGTAATTGTGATACCTACATTCTATACCTATATACCTTCTTGCACAATTTGGTATTTATCAAAATGAGTTTTGGATTCAGTAAGAATTTTATAAGTACTTTTGGTATCATATAGGTACAGTATCCACGTGAACATTTATGAACAAGCAATTATACCCAAAGCACTCTGCTAGGAGGGAGAAAATGTATTCACTGCCCTGAAATAGGTTACAGTCTTGCCAGGGGCAACAGAGAACATGAGTCAATTTGATATTGGCCAATACTAATATTATTACCAACCAGCCAGTGACTAATAAATCATTATTGCACTCATTATGAGCCTGGGACCCTTCCAAGTGCATCTGATGCATTGATACATTTAAACCACATAACAATACTATGAGGTAGGAACTATTATTAGCCCCACTTTACAGATGAGGAAACTGAGGCACATAGACGCTGGATAACTTGCCTGTGGTTACACACCTAATAAGTATAAGAACTAGGAATAAAATCCATGTAGTCTGATTCTTGAGTCTATGCTTTTAACCACACTTCCTTTCATGCTATCTCGGACAGAGGCCATTATATAACAGAGCATGATATCTAAAAAAGGCATGTTAGAAAACAGATTCTAGAGAAATACAGACAAATGATCAGATGAGGGTGTTAAAGTTGGAAAGATAGTTTGAAGAAGGCACTTTTAAAGGAGGTCTTATTGAAAAGCAAGGAACGTATTTCTGAATATTTCAATGCCCAAAGCCATGTGTACATATGTGCATGTGCGTGCACAGGTGCGTGTCGGTATATGTGTGTGGGTGTGTTTATTTTAAACTGGAAAAAAATCTTTAGAGGTTAAAACAAATTGAGAATCTTTTTACTGACAGCTAATCAGAGCTCTGTTTTTGTCTACAATATTTTGACTTCACAATCCTGTGTCGAAAAAAATATTTAACGGCTTTATTAAGATATAGTTCACTCATCATACAATTTACCTGTTTAAAGTAATATAATTCAGTAGTGTTTAGTATACTCACAGAGCTGAGCAACTGTCACCACAATTTTAGAACATTTTCATCACCTCAAAAAGAGAAATTTGTTTTGAAACAATTGTGGCCACAAAGAGGATGGAACTAGTGTCTGTTGGTACTACTGCTTCTCTATCAAAATGTTCATGATTTATGCTCAGTCTAACACAGACCTCATGCTGTTTTTCTGCAGTCTAGCTCCAAATTGCTGTAGAGCTCCTCCTCCTTTGAATTTAATTTTGATCGGTGACAGTCTTTCAAGGCATTATGTATTGATCTAATTTTGAATTCTCAATTCAAGTTGATTGTATATTTGTATTTGTCATAAAGGTATTGATCTTAGTTCTAAATAGCAAAGCCAGACTCGTATTTAAAACAAAACTGCTAAACCCACTAGAATGAGTGGCTACCTCCTTGTCTGTGTATGCTCTATAGTGGGCCAGAGCCAAAGATTTCTGAGAAATTTTATGTGTATACACTGATATTTTTAATTACTTCTAAAAGTTATACCTGATATAGGTTACTAGTGGACAGATGGCTAAGGTAAAAGCAACTCCTCCATGCCATTTTTTTTGGCTGGGGCATAGTATTGGGGTGGTGTGTTATGGAAAATGTCTTTTTTTTGAGACAGGGTTTCATTCTGTTTTCCAGGCTAGAATGCAGTGGCATGATCACAGCTTACTGTAGCCTTGACCTCGGGGGCTCAAATGTTTCTTCCACCTCAACCTTCTGAGTAGCTGGGAACACAGGCACGCATCACCATGCTTGGCATTTTTTTTTTTTTTTTTTTTTTTTTTTTTTTTTTTTTTTTTTTTTTTTTTTTTAGTAGAAATGAGGCCTCGGTATATTGCCCAGGCTGTTCTTGAACTTCTGAGCTCAAGTGGTCCTCCCACCTTGGCCTCCAGAAGTGCTGGGATTACAGGTGTGAGCGACTGCATGTGGCTGAAAAATGTCTTATAAAATGTATTCCATGATACTGTGTACAGGGTATGAAATAACTGGAATTAAAAAAAATTCGGCCACTGACTTTTCAGCTATTTAGGGTTCAAAAAATATACAGTTAGTGTTTACAGTCAAGGACTGTGTTTCTGTCCAGTGGGAGTTACCAAACCAAACATCTGTGTGTGTGTTGGGGGAGGCAGGCTGTTCCCAGGTCTTCATTAAAGTAATAAGCTACAGTCAGTGTTATCTTTCAGACTAAATAATTACTATTTCCTTTCTATTATTAAAAAATGACCTTCAGACATAATTAAATGTCTTAAAGAACATAGGTGTCTTCTAAAATGTGTTAATCTTAGGTTGCTCTCTTTTTCTTCTTCTGATTTTTCTTACTTTTAATTTTACCGAATTTTTCTTTCAGAATGATCTTGAAATGTCATTTTACACTTTCTCGGTATTTTTAAATGCCTATTATCTACTTGGGTTGTTTCTGCTCAGGGGCCAAAGTAGTTTTAGTTGAAGTTAAAGTGAGTTGACAAAATGATCTCCTGTGAATCTTAAGTAAATTTTTTATTTGCATAGATGGAATTTCTGCTTTGCCATGTATGGCAAAAGGTGTAGTGATCTCACAGCTAGTAGGTGGGAGAAAATCAATTAAGGTGGCACTGCTGTCACTAGAATAAAAAATCTAAGCATACCTTTATATTAATTAGGTGGAAGCTCCTCTTTATCACTAAGCTCAACAGTTGAGATCGCCTGGAGTCAGGGAGTCAGGTGCTGTGGAGTTAAAAACAAAAAGCTTGCTTGATTTAGAAATTCTGGCTTATATGTATGATGCTACCTTTTCTCACAACTAGATTTTGGTTATTAAGCCATTGTGATATTGGGCTATGTTAAAAGACGTTAGAAACCTGTTCATTTAAGGCAAGCCAAATTGGTCTGGTATAAGAGGGGCATGCTGAATGAGAAAGTATCACATCATTTAGGATAGAGAATTTTGAGTAATGTGAATATTGAGTTTTCTGTGACTTGATATATCATTTATTGATTTTAACAAATGAACCCATTACATTATACTCATAAACTATTACTTCACAATAGTTTGATTTTCTGCTTAAATCAGTGCCTAAAATGGTAAAGTCTTAAATGGTTTAGAATGACTCTGCATGTAGGTTAGGTCCATCTACCTGTTTTATACAGGGATCTGCTTTATCTGCACATAAAGAAGATTCGCTAGCTTTAATTAGCCTTACTATGTAGGGCAGCACTTTCTCTAATGAGAGAAAATGAGGTATTTTACACAAATTAATTAAACAGAAATTAGCGAGTACCTTCTTTAACCCAGGTGATGGGGATGCAGTGGTGAACAAAGTTCTATCTTCATTCTATGAGGTATTCACAGCATTATATGCACTCTTTTTGTTCTTTTCTAAGAACATTCCATTCAAAGGAATAGAAAAAGTGGCAGGAGAAAACACACTCCTTTCCTTTAAGGATGTAGTTTAGCATTTGCACACATCACATTCACACATATCCCACTGGCCAGAACTTAATCCTATGGTAATACCTAAGCTGGAAAATGTGGCCCTTCACTGCATGGATATGTGCCAAGCAAAAAAATTTATTACTATATGAGCCGGGAAGAACAGATATTGGGGAATAACTAACAGTCTCTGCTATACATTGTCCCTAATGTAAACCTTTAATCATTCATCAATTTCTTGACTTATCTGGAGATATTATCTCTATGACATCAGCTACACATTTGCTTCAGGGTAAAAATTAAAACTTCTCAGCAGAGTATACAAGCCCATCATGACTTGACTCCTGCCTGTCCCTCTAGCACCTCTCTCACCCCATCCGAAGTTGCAGCCTTATGGGGACTACTGGGACTTCCCCAAACTGGCCATGCTCTCTTACCACACATTTGTACTTGCTACTTGTATTAGTTTGTTTTCACACTACTATAAAGAAATACCCAAGGCTGGATAATTTATAAAGGAAAGAGTTTTAATTGACTCATAGTTTTGAGGGGAGGCCCTCAGAAAACTTACAATCATGGTGGAAGGTGAAGGGGAAGCAAGCACCTTCTTCACAAGGTGGCAAGAGAGAGAAGAGTGAAGGAGGAACTTCTAAACACTTATAAAACCATCAGATCTCATTAGAACTATCATGAGAACAGCATGGGGAAAACTGCACCCGTGATCCAATCACCTCCCTGCCTTGACACATGGGGATTACAGGTCCCTCCCTCCACACTTGGGGATTATAAATTGAGATGAGATTTGGGTGGAGACACAGAGTCAAACCATATCACTGCTCGTCCTAAACTGCTGCCTACTTTTTGTCCTTCAGGGTTCAGTTTAGATAGCACCTCTTCTGGGAAGGTTTTCTTGAGCCTCCTGTACCCCACACCCCTGTTATGTGTTTCTTTCATGTATTTCCATAGTATTGTTCATGACTCTCTTTAACAACCTGTATTACAAGTAGTGTTTTTCCTTCTCTATCTCTCTCCCTGAATTATGAATTCCTTGAGGACAGGGGCTAACTCAGTTATCTGTATTGTCTGGCATGATAACCTGCTCCAGAGTTGAGTTTAGTTAATGTTTGTTGGTAAGAAAATGAATGAATGAATATTCAGTTTACTAATTATGACTCCTTGATTAAGATGTCAACTCTTCCTATTTGCCATCTGGAAATTGCAGTACTTAGAGTATTTTCCAGTAGCTAGGACTGGGTAATTTTGTAAGAGGTATTGATAAAATGAAATAATTTGAAATAAACATCAGATGATTAATATATGAATTATAGAAGGCACAAACAATTGATGTGTAAGAGTTAGGAAGAGCCCTAGGGATCATTTAATCCAGCCCTTCTAGAAGTTTTTAAAAGGACACATGACTAATATATAGAGAGATGTTAAATTACTTGCTCAAGGGCCTCCACTTTCAAGGATCTTGTAATATTGTTAGACAGATGGTATGTATAGACATGAAAGAGGTGATTGAGAAAAAATTGCTGAAGGAGTAGAAATGATTGGAATAGTCAGGGTAGGTTTGACCAAGGATCTTGGCTTTGCAGTGAGCCTTGGTCACTGGGTAGGATTTTGATATGAGAAGACATTCAAGATATAGGCAATGTATAAATAAAAGTGGAAAGACAAGGATATACGGGAGAATTTTGAGATCTCTTTAGTTGAGTGATATTTAGTAGTAAGAGAAAATACAGAAAAATTGGGCCAGAAAATGGAGGGATTTAAATACCAGGCTGCTGAGGGAAACCATGGGCAGTTTTAAGTAGGCGAGTAATACAACTTTTGTATGTTGTATCTGACTGATAGGTGGGCTGGGTTGAAGGCTGAATGGGTCATGAAACTGGCATATTGTCTAATATGCCAATTTAAAAATATGAACTTAATGGGTTCTTGTTTTTGCTCAAAAGCAAACGCATGATATACTGTCAGTTCCCATGATAATTAACATAACAATGTCAGTGTTTTTCTTAATGGAGAAAGTGAGTGGAAGTAGCAAGCTTATAGTATTAGTATTGCATATGTATTAGTCATGACATACTATAGATAATTGTATAAATTCTCACGTTACGCCAATAAACTGTAAAAATTCCAGAAGTAACTGAGAACGTGGTAGCAGCTGCAGCATCAGCCCATGCTATTTTGCCAGCCATTCGGAGACTGGGTAAATTAACCAGTGGCATGAACTCTCCCGGTGCATTTTGGAGCCATTTTGTTCAAAAGTTGTTTTGTAGAAAGTGAAAATGTTATACTGTATTTTGGCAAAAATACAAAGAACAATAAGCAGAGCTCTCTTTAGTATATTAATCATCATCTAAAAATGAAAAGCGTGAGGGGAGAACCTTACTTCATGTGCCTGTGAGGAAACTTTGACTTTGTATAGACAAAAAGTATGTACACAGAGAAAGACTTGTTATATAAATAGTATAGCTCATTTGTATAGTCAAGGTGCCTGCCTGCCTGCCTGCCTGCCTTCTTTCCTTCCTTCCTTCCTTCCTTCCTTCCTCCCTCCCTCCCTCCCTCCCTCCCTCCCTCCCTCCCTCCCTCCCTCCCTCCTTCCTTCCTTCCTTCCTTCCTTCCTTCCTTCCTTCCTTCCTTCCTTCCTTCCTTCTTTCCTTCCTTCCTTTCTTCTTTCCTTCTTTCCTTCTTTCCTTTCTTTCTTTGTGACAGAGTCTGGCTCTGTCACCCAGGCTGGAGTGCAGTGGCACCATCTCAGCTCACTGCAACCTCTACCTCCAGGGCTCAAGGAATCCCCCACCAAGTCGCTGGGACTACAGGTGTGTGCCACCATGCCCAGCTAATTTTTTAAAAAACTTTTTATTAGAGACGAGGCGTTGCTGTGTTGCCGAGGCTGGCTGGTCTCAAACTCCTGGCCTCAATTGATCCACCTGCTTCGGCCTCCCAAAGTGCTGAGATTATAGGTGTGAGCCACTGTGCCCAGCCGAGTGTATTTATTTAATAGCTGTGTACGATTGCACTTAACTCATGGCTTTAACCCGTGGCTGGCTTTAACTTAGCATTTTGAAAGTCTCTAAGTTTATAGCTTCAGACACATATTAATACTTACTTTTTAGGACCTAATGAAAACAGTTTATATTATCATTCGTCTTTCTCCTAGGAATTGGAAGGAAATTTTCAGTTTAATGAAGTTTTAAGTTGTATTAATTTGAGTCTAGAAAATTTGTACAACTTTTTTTGGGAAACCTTCAAAAGTATTTGTTTCAGATGGTGTACAATGAAATGCATAAATACCTATTTCCATAACATCTTTGTACTTCAAAATAATATAAAATTAATTTTATGTACCTTCTGATAATTAAAAGCATTTAATAAATAAAAAAGTATAATTTTTTTAAAATTTTATTATTATTTAAGTTTTAGGGTACATGTGCACAACGTGCAGATTTGTTACATATGTATACATGTGCCATGTTGGTGTGCTGCACCCATTAACTCGTCATTTAGCATTAGGTATATCTCCTAATGCTGTCCCTCCCCCCTCCCCCCACCCCACAACAGGCCCCAGTGTGTGATGTTTCCCTTCCTGTGTCCATGTGTTCTAATTGTTCAATTCCCACCTATGAGTGAGAACATGCGGTGTTTGGTTTTTTGTCCTTGCGATAGTTTCCTGAGAGTGATGGGTTCCAGTTTCATCCATGTCCCTACAAAGGACATGAACTCATCATTTTTTATGGCTGCATAGTATTCCATGGTGTATATGTGCCACATTTTCTTAATCCGGTCTATCATTGTTGGACATTTGGGTTGGTTCCAAGTCTTTGCTATTGTGAATAGTGCCACAATAAACATACGTGTGCATGTGTCTTTATAGCAGCATGATTTATAATCCTTTGGGTATATACCCAGTAATGGGATGGCTGGGTCAAATGGTATTTCTAGTTCTAGATCCCTGAGGAATCGCCACACTGACTTCCACAATGGTTGAACTAGTTTACAGTCCCACCAACAGTGTAAAAGTGTTCCTATTTCTCCATATCCTCTCTGGCACCTGTTGTTTCCTGACTTTTTAATGATGGCCATTCTAACTGGTGTGAGATGGTATCTCATTGTGGTTTTGATTTGCATTTCTCTGATGGCCAGTGATGATGAGCATTTTTTCATGTGTCTTTTGGCTGCATAAATGTCTTCTTTTGAGAAGTGTCTGTTCATACCCTTTGCCCACTTTTTGATGGGATTGTTGGTTTTTTTCTTGTAAATTTGTTGGAGTTCATTGTAGATTGTGGATATTAGCCCTTTGTCCGATGAGTAGGTTGCGAAAATGTTCTCCCATTCTGTAGGTTGCCTGTTCACTCTGATGGTAGTTTCTTTTGCTGCGCAGAAGCTCTTTAGTTTAATTAGATCCCTTGTCAATTTTGGCTTTTGTTGCCATTGCTTTTGGTGTTTTAGACATGAAGTCCTTGCCCATGCCTATGTCCTGAATGGTATTCCCTAGGTTTTCTTCTAGGGTTTTTATGGTTTTAGGTCTGTCATGTAAGTCTTTAATCCATCTTGAATTAATTTTAGTATAAGGTGTAAGGAAGGGATCCAGTTTCAGCTTTCTACATATGGCTAGTCAGTTTTCCCAGCACCGTTTATTAAATAGGGAATCCTTTCCCCATTGCCTGTTTTTGTCAGGTTTGTCAAAGATCTGATAGTTGTAGATGTGTGGCATTATTTCTGAGGGCTCTGTTGTGTTCCATTGGTCTATATCTCTGTTTTGGTACCAGTACCATGCTGTTTTGGTTACTGTAGCCTTGTAGTATAGTTTGAAGTGAGGTAGCATGATGCCTCCAGCTTTGTTCTTTTGGCTTAGGATTGACTTGGCGATGCGGGCCCTTTTTTGGTTCCATATGAACTTTAAAGTAGTTTTTTTCCAATTCTGTGAAGAAAGTCATTGGTAGCTTGATGGAGATGGCATTGAATCTATAAATTACCTTGGGCAGTATGGCCATTTTCACGATATTGATTCTTCCTACCCATGAGCATGGAATGTTCTTCCATTTGATTGTATCCTCTTTTATTTCATTGAGCAGTGGTTTGTAGTTCTCCTTGAAGAGGTCCTTTACATCCCTTGTAAGTTGGATTCCTAGGTATTTTATTCTCTTTGAAGCAATTGTGAATGGGAGTTCACTCATAATTTGGCTCTCTGTTTGTCTGTTATTGGTGTATAAGAATGCTTGTGATTTTTGCACGTTGATTTTGTATCCTGAGACTTTGCTGAAGTTGCCTATCAGCTTAAGGAGATTTTGGGCTGAGACAATGCGGTTTTCTAGATATACAATCATGTCATCTGCAAACAGGGACAATTTGACTTCCTCTTTTCCTAATTGAATACCCTTTATTTCCTTCTCCTGCCTGATTGCCCTGGCCAGAACTTCCAACACTATGTTGAATAGGAGTGGTGAGAGAGGGCATCCCTGTCTTGTGCCAGTTTTCAAAGGGAATGCTTCCAGTTTTTGTTCATTCAGTATGATATTGGCTGTGGGTTTGTCATAGATAGCTCTTATTATTTCAAGATACATCCCATCAATACCTAATTTATTGAGAGTTTTTAGCATGAAGGGCTGTTGCATTTTGTCAAAGGCCTTTTCTGCATCTATTGAGATAATCATGTGGTTTTTGTCTTTGGTTCTGTTTATATGCTGGATTACGTTTATTGAATTTCGTATGTTGAACCAGCCTTGCATCCCAGGGATGAAGCCCACTTGATCGTGGTGGATAAGCTTTTTGATGTGCTGCTGGATTCAGTTTGCCAGTATTTTATTGAGGATTTTTGCATCAGTGTTCATCAAGGATATTGGTCTGAAATTCTCTTTTTTTGTTGTGTCTCTGCCAGGCTTTGGTATCAGGATGATGCTGGCCTCATAACATGTGTTAGGGAGGATTCCCTCTTTTTCTATTGATTGGAATAGTTTCAGAAGGATGGTACCACCTCCTCCTTGTACCTCTGGTAGACTTCGGCTGTGAATCCATCTGGGCCTGGACTTTTTTTGTTGGTAAGCTATTGATTATTGCCTCAATTTCAGAGCCTGTTATTGGTCTATTCAGAGATTCAGCTTCTTCCTTGTTTAGTCTTGGGAGGGTGTATGTGTCGAGGAATTTATCCTTTTCTTCTAGATTTTCTAGTTTATTTGCATAGAGTTGTTTATAGTATTCTCTGATGGTAGTCTGTATTTTTGTGGGATCGGTGGTGATATCCCCTTTGTCATTTTTTATTGCGTCTATTTGATTCTTCTCTCTTTTCTTCTTTATTAGTCTTGCTAGCAGTCTATCAATTTTGTTTGTCTTTTCAAAAAACCAGCTCCTGCATTCATTGATTTTTTGAAGGTTTTTTTGTGTCTCTATTTCCTTCAGTTCTGCTCTGATTTTAGTTATTTCTTGCCTTCTGCTAGCTTTTGAATGTGTTTGCTCTTGCTTCTCTAGGTCTTTCAATGGTGTTAGGGTGTCAATTTTAGATCTTTCCTGCTTTCTCTTGTGGGCATTTAGTGCTATAAATTTCCCCCTACACACTGCTTTGAATGTGTCCCAGAGATTCTGGTATGTTGTGTCTTTGTTCTCATTGGTTTCAAAGAGCATCTTTATTTCTGCCTTCATTTCATTATGTACCCAGTAGTCATTCAGGAGCAGTTTGTTCAGTTTCCATGTAGTTGATCGGTTTTGAGTGAGTTTCTTAATCCTGAGTTCTAGTTTGATTGCACTGTGGTCTGAGAGACAGTTTGTTATAATTTCTGTTCTTTTACATTTGCTGAGGAGTGCTTTACTTCCAACTGTGTGGTCAATTTTGGAATAGGTGTGGTGTGGTGCTGAAAAGAATGTATATTCTGTTGATTTGGGGTGGAGAGTTCTGTAGATGTCTATTAGGTCTGCTTGGTGCAGAGCTGAGTTCAATTCCTGGATATCCTTGTTAACTTTCTGTCTCGTTGATCTGTCTAATGTTGAAAGTGGGGTGTTAAAGTCTCCCATTATTATTGTGTGGGAGTCTAAGTCTCTTTGTAGGTCACTCAGGACTTGCTTTATGAATCTGGGTGCTCCTGTATTGGGTGCATATATATTTAGGATAGTTAGCTCTTCTTGTTGAATTGATCCCTTTACCATTATGTAATGGCCTTCTTTGTCTCTTTTGATCTTTGTTGGTTTAAAGTCTATTTTATCAGAGACTAGGATTGCAACCCCTGCCTTTTTTTGTTTTCCATTTGCTTGGTAGATCTTCCTCCATCCCTTTATTTTGAGCCTATGTGTGTCTCTGCATGTGAGATGGGTTTCCTGAATACAGCACACTGATGGGTCTTGACTCCTTATCCAATTTGCCAGTCTGTGTCTTTTAATTGGAGCATTTAGCCCATTTACATTTAAGGTTAATATTGTTATGTGTGAATTTGATCCTGTCATTATGATGTTAGCTGGTTATTTTGCTCGTTAGTTGATGCAGTTTCTTCCTAGCCTCGATGGTCTTTACAATTTGGCATGTTTTTGCAGTGGTTGGTACCAGTTGTTCCTTTCCATGTTTAGTGCTTCCTTCAGGAGCTCTTTTAGGGCAGGCCTGGTGGTGACAAAATCTCTCAGCATTTGCTTGTCTGTAAAGGATTTTATTTCTCCTTCACGTATGAAGCTTAGTTTGGCTGGATATGAAATTCTGGGTTGAAAATTCTTTTCTTTTTTTTATTTTATTATTATTATACTTTACGTTTTAGCGTACATGTGCACAACGTGCAGGTTTGTTACATATGTATACTTGTGCCATGTTGGTGTGCTGCACCCATTAACTCGTCATTTAGCATTAGGTATATCTCCTAATATCCCTCCCCCCTCCTCCCACCCCACAACAGTCCCTGGTGTGTGATATTCCCCTTCCTGTGTCCATGTATTCTCATTATGCAATTCCCACCTATGAGCAAGAACATGCGGTGTTTGGTTTTTTGTCCTTGTGACAGTTTGCTGAGAATGATGGTTTCCAGTTTCATCCATGTCCCTGTAAAGGACATGAACTCATCATTTTTTATGGCTTCTTTTCTTTAAGAATGTTGAATATTGGCCCCCACTCTCTTCTGGCTTGTTGAGTTTCTGTGGAGAGATCAGCTGTTAGTCTGATGGGCTTCTCTTTGTGGGTAACCCGACCTTTCTCTCTGGCTGCCCTTAACATTTTTTTCCTTCATTTCAACTTTGGTGAATCTGACAATTGTGTGTCTTGGAGTTGCTCTTCTCGAGGAGTATCTTTGTGGCGTTCTCTGTATTTCCTGAATTTGAATGTTGGCCTGCGTTGCTAGATTGGGGAAGTTCTCCTGGATAATATCCTGCAGAGTGTTTTCCAGCTTGGTTCCATTCTCCCCGTCACTTTCAGGTACACCAATCAGACGTATATTTGGTCTTTTCACATAGTCCCATATTTCTTGGAGGCTTCGTTTGTTTCTTATTACTCTTTTTTCTCTAAACTTCTCTTCTTGCTGCATTTCATTCATTTCGTCTTCCATCACTGATACCCTTTCTTCCAGTTGATCACATCGGCTACTGAGGCTTGTGCATTTGTCACATAGTTCTCGTGCCATGGTTTTCAGCTCCATCAGGTCCTTTAAGGATTTCTCTGCATTGGTTATTCTAGTTAGCCATTCGTCTAATTTTTTTTCTAGGTTTTTAACTTCTTTGCCTTGAACTAAAGGAGGAGGTTCGAACTTCCTCCTTTAGCTCGGAGTAGTTTGATCTTCTGAAGCCTTCTTCTCTCAACTTGTCAAAGTCATTCTCCGTCCAGCTTTGTTCCGTTGCTGGTAAGGAGCTGTGTTCCTCAGTTGGAAATGCAGAAATCACCCGTCTTCTGCGTCGCTCACGCTGGGAGCTGTAGACTGGAGCTGTTCCTATTCGGCCATCTGGGCTCCACCCCCGAGAGAAAAAGTATAATTTTTCTGTGATTCCTTTTCCTACTCTGTTGGAACATCTGCTAAACTTTAGCCCATCATACATCTTATGCTTGTATAACAACATGAAAATCTGTAATAACCAGTTTTTGGCATCATACATTATTATAAGACTTTGTCATAATATTTCAGGGAAGTAATGCTGTTGAATGTACTAATAAGATACAAAATTAATTTAGATGATTTCCTAGCTATAACCTATTGAAAATCATTTGTTTTGGTTTCCAATCTTATTGAAATCCTAAAAATACTTAAAATAAGTTACAGAGTAAAATGTAATAGGAATCATTTAATATACATCAGCACACATCCTGTCTCTTCATTACATGAAATGGTACTCGAACATTGTGAATATAAAGTTAAGGTATAGTTTTAATTAAGACTGTGGATTCTAAACCTGACCTAAAATCTGACTCTGTCACTTGCTACTTGTGTTACTTCATTTTATTGCGTCATGGTTTCCTCATCTCTAATGGAGGAACAAGAGATTTTATAGAAGTTAGATAAAGTAGTGTATGTGAGTGTTAAGCATAGTACCTAGAATATGATAAGATTTAACAAATGTTAGTTATTATTTTATATAACTAGTATTATCTGGTTATGAAAGGAACTTTGGCTTTTAGTTTCAAATTTATCTTTCTAGCCATTTTATTTAAGACATTTATACAAGAAGAAATATATAAAGAATGAGGTAAATGACAAATTAGCAATTTAATAGTTATCAACTAGTAGGGGGCACTTTTAGCAGGCAAATTACTCATTATTATGGTCAATTATTTTGGCAAATAATTAAAGAAAATGAAAAAAGAAGACCACCAGACTATGAATGACTTTGCCTTTAACTCATGCCGATAGAATTTGTTTTAAAATTGTTTCACTATTAGGAAGTACCCTGGTTTTGACTAAACTTTTTAAAAAGTTTGTTTGAAATAATTACAGATTCACATGAACTTGAAAAGATAGTACAGAGAGGTCCTGGATACCTGTCACTCAGTTTTTCCAAATGACTGTATCTTATGTAACTATAGTATATTTTCATAGCCCAGAAATTGATATTGGTACAATGTGTATATATAGTTCTGTGACATTTTATCACATTATGGATTCATGTAACCACCTCCACAATGATGATACAGAAATATTTCACCATAACAGACATAAATTAGAGAACTCAAGAGGAGGGGGAAGGAAAGAAAAATTTTTTGTATTGATACATATTTTGCTTACCATGTTCTTCCTTCCTTCCTGATGTTCCAAGGTACCCTCTTTTATCATTTTCTTTTGGTTTAGATAACTTCTTTTAGCTAATAGGGTAGGTATGCTGGTGACAAAATCTTAGTTTTCCTTTATCTGAGAATGCTTTAATTTCCCCTTTATTCCTGAAGATTTTTTTTTTTTTTGCTTGATATAGGGTTCTGAGTTGACAGTTCTTATCTTTCAGCACTTGAAAAATCCTGTGTGTCTCTTCCTTATGGCCTCCATGGTTTCTGATGAAAAATCTGCTGTCATGTGAATTGTTTCCCCTGATAGGTAAGGTGTTTCTCTCACTACTTTAAAAATTTTTTATTTGTTAACAACTTTCAAAAATTTGATTATGATGTGGTTTATAGTCAATTTTCGTATTTTATTTATGTTTTTTTAAATTTCAATAGGTTTTTGACAAACAGGTGGTGTTTGATTACATGAATAACTTCTTTAGTGATGATTTCTGAGATTTTGTTGCACCCATCCCTCAAGCAGTGCACACTGTACCCGGTGTGAAGTCTTTTATCCCTCGCCACCCCCAACCCTTTCTCCTGAGTCCCCAAATTCTAATGTATCACTCTTATGCCTTTGCATCCTCATAGCTTAGCTCCCACATATGAGTGAGAATACATGATGTTTGGTGGTTTTCCATTCCTGAGTTACTTCACTTAGAATATTCTGGTATGTATATAATGATGCTACCTTCATCCAGGTTGCTGTGAATGCCATTATTTCATACCATTTTATGTCTGAGTAGTATTCCATGGTGTGTGTGTGTGTGTGTGTGTGTGTGTGTGTGTGTGTGTATACCTCCACATTTTCTTTATCCTAGAATGGATTTTCTTGGGTATATTCTATTTGGGATTTGCATGGCTTCTTGATTCTGTAGGTTTCTTGTCTCTTTGAGTACTTTTTCAGCCCCACCCTTTCTCTCTCCTTCTTATCTCTCATAATGCAAATGTTAGATCGTTTGTTATAGTCCCTAAAGTCCCTAATTCTGTATTCATATTTTTTTCAGTTTATTTTATCTTTGTTTTTCAGGTTGGATAATTAGTGTTCTTCTATTTTACAGTTCACTGATTTTTCCTCTGTCTTTTCCATTCTGCTGTTGAACCTATCTGTTGGGTATTTTATTACAATTATTGTATTTTTTGCTTTTAAAAGATCCATTTGGTTCTTCTTTATATCTTCTATTTCTTTACTGAGACTTTATTTTTTTGCTGAGACTCTTGGTTTCAAATGTTTTCGTAATTGCTCATTGAAGCATTTTTATGATGGCTATTTTAAAATCTTTGTCAGATAATTCTAACATCTTTGTCATCTTGCTGTCAACATCTATTGATACTTTTTTATTATACTTTAAGTTTTAGGGTACATGTGCACAACGTGCAGGTTTGTTACATATGTATACATGTGCCATGTTGGTGTGCTGCACCCATTAACTCGTCATTTAGCATTAGGTATATCTCCTAATGCTATGCCTCCCCCCTCCCCCAACCCCACAACAGGCCCCAGTGTGTGATGTTCCCCTTCCTGTGTCCATGTGTTCTCATTGTTCAATTCCCACCTATGAGTGAGAACATGCGGTGTTTGGTTTTTTGTCCTTGCGATAGTTTGCTGAGAGTGATGGTTTCCAGCTTCATCCATGTCCCTACAAAGGACATGAACTCATCATTTTCTATGGCTGCATAGTATTCCATGGTGTATATGTGCCACGTTTTCTTAATCCAGTCTATCATTGTTGGACATTCGGGTTGGTTCCAAGTCTTTGCTATTGTGAATAGTGCCACAATAAACACATGTGTGCATGTGTCTTTATAGCAGCATGATTTATAATCCTTTGGGTATATACCCAGTAATGGGATGGCTGGGTCAAATGGTATTTTTAGTTCTAGATCCCTGAAGAATCGCCACACTGACTTCCACAATGGTTGAACTAGTTTACAGTCCCACCAACAGTGTAAAAGTGTTCCTATTTCTCCACATCCTCTCCAGCACCTGTTGTTTCCTGACTTTTTAATGATCGCCATTCTAACTGGTGTGAGATGGTATCTCATTGTGGTTTTGATTTGCCTTTCTCTGATGGCCAGTGATGATGGGCATTTTTTCATGTGTCTTTTGGCTGCATAAATGTCTTCTTTTGAGAAGTGTCTGTTCATATCCTTCGCCCATTTTTTGATGGGGTTTTTTTTTTTTTTCTTGTAAATTTGTTTGAGTTCATTGTAGATTCTGGATATTAGCCCTTTGCCAGATGAATAGATTGCAAAAATGTTCTCCCATTCTGTAGGTTGCCTGTTCACTCTGATGGTAGTTTCTTTTGCTGTGCAGAAGCTCTTTAGTTTAATTAGATCCCATTTGTCAATTTTGGCTTTTGTTGCCATTACTTTTGGTGTTTTAGACATGAAGTCCTTGCCCATGCCTATGTCCTGAATGGTGTTGCCTAGGTTTTCTTCTAGGGTTTTTTATGGTTTTAGGTCTAACATTTAAGTCTTTAATCCATCTTGAATTAATTTTAGTATAAGGTGTAAGGAAGGGATTCAGTTTTATGTTTTTTGAGACAGAGTCTTGCTCTGTTCCCCAGGCTGGAGTGAAGTGGCATGATCTTGGCTCACTGCAACCTCCGCCTCCCCAGTTCAAGCGATTCTTCTGCCTCTGCCTCTCGAGTAGCTGGGACTATAGGCGCACGCCACCATACCTGGCTAATATTTGTATATTTTTAGTAGAGATGGGGTTTCACCATGTTGGCAAGGCTGGTCTCAAACTCCTGACCTCAAATGATCCACTCGCCTTGGCCTCCCAAAATGCTGGGAGTACAGGTGTGAGCCACCACACCCAGCTCTATTGATACTTTTTTAATGCAGCTGAATCTTCCTGGTTCTTGGTATGGCAAATGATTTTTTTGATGGCAACCTGGACATTTTGGGCATTATGTCATAAGATTCTGGATCTCATTGAAACTTTCTGTTTTATTTATTTATTTATTTATTTATTTATTTATTTATATTTAAAATCTTGCCCTGTGAATGAAACTTTCTGTCTTAGCTGGCTTCATCTGATACTGCTGTGTCAAGGGAGGGAGGGCACTGCCTCGTTACTGCCAGGGGGGTCTAGACAGCCAGGTTTCCTAATTTACCTCTCTTGATACCTAAGAGGGTGGTTTTTCCTTACTGGTGGGTGAGGGTGGAAGTCCTGGCTCCTCACTAGACCTCCAGTGATATCTCCCTGCCTGAGAGGGCTAAGAGTGCCTTGTTACTGCTTTACACATAGCCTTCACTGACATCATTAGGGGGATGGTCTCACAGCCACTGGATAGTGGTGAAAGTCCTGCCTCTCCATTGGGCCTCTTCTGACCCCATCCCAGGGCAGAAAGGAGTGTGTTTCATTACAGCATTGTGAAGGCGGAAGTCTAGGATTCCCACTAAGCCTTTGGTGACGTGGATGAGGGTGCAGCCATATTTTTTTCTGTAGTATTTAGCTGGAGTAGAGTAATTACTGTCTAAAAATTTTTCTGTCCTGATATTCTGCCCTTTTTCTGATCCTCTGGCTAGAGAGAGCAGACTTTTCTTCTTCTGTTTTTTTTTGGTTTGTGCTCACTGTCATTTCTAGGTTGCCAATTTCTTCAGCTTTATACCTTGAATATATTAGGCAAAAAGAACACCCAGGAAAATCTCCACTGTGCTATTCCTTGGGTCCTGAGGTCCCTAGCCCATCTGCTTCTTCCTGCCACCTTTCAGAACCATTTTTTGTTTTTATATACAATATCCGTGATTGTTAGCCATATTTTGTAGGAGAAATAAGGAAAAAAATGCATCTACCTCATCTTTCCAGAGGAAATTTGACTTATTTTGGCCTTGCTGAATTTTTTGTAAGTTATTATAGTTTAATTATATCTTGAAACCAGAAGCTATTCCTTGTCCTAACTCAGGAGACATTTTGGAGTGGCTTTATATTCTATTTTGCTGCTTTGTCAATAGAGTTATTTAAAGTTATCATTATGTAGGCAACAGTTCCTTAGTTTGTAAGACAAAATGCTAAATCTAAGAAGCATGTACCACATATGTGTCTGTTATATCTTTAAGAATTTACTTATTTAAAATCCTGTTTGCGTTAAGGGCAATAAAAGTGAAGTGATGTATAGATGACAGATTTCATGAGGGAAAAATTTTGAAGTCAGAATGGGGATGAGTATCATACTGAATTCAGTAATGTATTATATATAATGCTTTAGTAATGATTAACATACACATTATTGCAGTACCGGTTAACTAGTAATCACATAATTCTCATCAAAATTTTTTAGAGACATAAAATATTGGCACAGGGTATTGTTTTACATTCTTTGAAACAGTAAATGTAGATTGGATTGAGGGAAAGGCTATCTGCTTTAACAATAAATTTCCTTGGTACTTCAATAGCTTACTGTGAATTTACTTTGCCCTGTCTGTTGTATTACTCTTAAAGGAGTTAGAGAATATGGCTTCAAAATAATATCAGTGGCATTGCTTTCCCCTGCTCTTGCAGGTGAAATCCACTGATATAGGGGAAGAAGATCCATTGATGGTCATAAATAAAATTTATCCTAAAAATGTAAAATATTCAGAGCTGAATACAGCTCTCTATATATCAGCCCTCTGAGTTTATAGGTGAGGAAACTGAAGCCCAGCAATGTTAAGAGACCTGGAAAAAGTAACAAGCTACTTAGAAGGAACTGGGAATTGAATTCAGATTCTCTGATCCTGGGGCCAGTATATTTTCCATTAGCTGGTACAGTGAGGGAAGAATCAGACCTAGAAGCTGCCCTCAAAGAGTCTACTGGAGCAGATGGGAAGGGCAAAAGTAATTGTAATACTTGGTAGAAAGTGACCTTTCCCATAAAAGAGATTCGGATGAAGTTTTTTGAAATGTAATTCTTTAAGCATTTAAACTGTACTATGCATACATAAAGAAAAGGAAAGAAGTCAGAAATCTTATTTCCAGACTCTTTTAGATAAAGAGGTCCCCAAATTTATTAATTTTTATTTTGAAAAAGTATACTCTTGGGATAAAAATGTGGATGATTATGTCTGGTTTAGAGTGTTTCATAATTTAATTAACCTAAGATAAATTTATATAAGTAAATAGATAAATGAATAAATGTACTCACAGAAGATATATATATGTGTATATATATGTGTGTGTATATATATATCTATATATCTATATATATAATATATATATATAAAAGAGTAGATTCAGTGGATAGAAGTTTCAAAGAGTTAGATGTCACCTCAGTATAAGGAGATTTTTCTGATAAAGCTATTGAAGTATGGAATAAGCCATCTCAGATTACAGGGAGTTCACATTACTAGAGGTGGTTAAGGGAAGGCTAGTTAACTTCTTAACAGGGATGAAAGTTTAGAGGGAAATTAAGCATTGTGTAAGTGGCAGGACCCATTTGATCTGCAAAGTTCCCTTTGAACTTTGAGATTTTATGATTTGAATTATTTCAAATTTTGCCTAAACTTTGGAGACTTGGGCATAGTTTAAATATTGTATTTTTCTCGTTTTCGATAAGAGAAATCCTTTATTTTCCAATTTTTAGAGTATTTAAGTGTCATGTCTAGCAGTAAAAAATAAAATTTTTTTGTAGAGTAACATCCTTATTTGTTAAGATTATGTTTTATGATTTCACCAAATTTGTATTTCATCATAGGTACATATAGGACTAACACATTTTAATACATGCCTCATAGACTGGAAGAATTTCAATCTACATATTTCATATGCTTTCTATTTTTTTTAAATTATAAAGGCATCTAACACACATGGCAAAAAATTTACAGAAACGCAAAGTATCCATGAAAAATAAGTCTTCTGTCTCTGGAGGCAGCCATTGTTATCATTTTGTTTATTTGCTTTGCTTACAGATGTTTTCTATGCAAATACAAGCATGTGTGCATATCCTCTTTTAAACACAAGTGGAAGTACATGATACACATTGATTGATCTATGGCTACTTAACAAAACTTTATATTATAAATATTTCTATATCAGGACATAAATACCTACCTTATTCTTTAATTTCTCATATAATTAAAAAAATTGAGATATAATTCACATACCATACAATTCACCTTTTTAAAGTATTCAATTCAGTGTTTTTTTTTAGGATGTTCACAAAGTTGTGCTGCCATTACAGTGATCTGATTCCAGAACATTTTCATCAGTGAATGCCTATATACTGTTGGTGGGAATGTAAATTAATACAACCTCTAAGAAAAACAGTCTAGAGATTTCTCAAAGAACTAAAAGTAGATCTACCATTCAGTCTATCAGTCCCACTACTGGGTATCTACCCAAAGGGGAAAAAAAGCCATTATATAAAAAAGACATCCAGGCGCGGTGGCTCACGCCTGTAATCCCAGCACTTTGGGAGGCCAAGGCAGGCAGATAATTGATGGCAGGAGTTCAAGGCCAGCCTGACCAACGTGGTGAAATCCCATCTCTACTAAAAATACAAAATTAACCGGCTATGGTGGTGCACTCCTGTAGTCCCAGCTACTTGGGAGGCTGAGGCAGAAGAATTGCTTGAACCCGGGAAGCAGAGGTTGCAGTGAGCCAAGATCGTGCCGTTGCACTCCAGCCTGGGCAGCAAAGCAAAACTCCGTCTCAAAAAAAAAATTCCTTCTTCATGCATGTTTATTGCAGCACAATTCACAACTGCAAAGATAGGGAATCAAACTAAGTGACCATCAACTGATGAGTGGATGAAGAATATATGATGTATGTATCATATATTATATATATCATATATATCATATACACACACACACACACACACACACACACCATGGAATATTACTCTGCCATAAAAAAGACACAAATAATGTCTTTTGCAGCAACTTGGATGGAACTGGAGGCCATTATCCTGAGTGAAGTAACTCAGGAATGGAAAAGCAAATATAATATGTTCTCACTTTTAAGTGGGAGCTAAGCTATGGGTATTCAAAAGCATACAGAGTGATATCATGGACACTGGAATCTCAGAAGGAGGGAGATTGGGAGGAGAATGAGGGATGAAAATCTGTCTGTGGGGTACCATGTACACTATTTGGGTGATAGGTACACTAAAAGCCTAGACTTCACCACTATACAATTCATCCATGTAACCAGAAGCCACTTGTACCCCCAAAACTATTGAAATATATATATATATATATATATATATATATCCTTTTACTCATCCCATTTGTTCTATAATAAAGTTTGAATCTGTACTAAACTCTGAAAAAAGAAAAAAAGAAGCCTCGTATCCAATTAGCAGACACTCCTATCTCCCCTCTCCCCAGTTCCTGGCAATTATGATTCTGCTTTCTATTTCTATGGATTTGCTTATTCTGGACATGTTATATAAATGGAATAATACAATAAATGGCCTATTGTGTCTGGCTTCTTTCCCTTAGCATAACGTTTTCAATGTTCATCTTAGTTATAGCATGTATTAGTACTTTCTTCTTTCTATGGATGAATAATTCTACAAGGTATGAATATACTACTACTTATGTTTATTCATTTATCGGTTGATGGACATTTGGGTTATTTTCACTTTTTACTTATTAAGCTGCTGTTAGCATTTGTGTATAATTTTTTATGTGGTATGTTACCTCATTATTATTATTATTATTATTATTTTTAGACAGAGTCTTGCTCTGTTGCCCAGTCTGGAGTGCAGTGTCATGATCTCAGCTCACTGCAAACTCTGCTTCCCAGGTTCAAGTGATTCTTTGCCTCAGCCTCCCGAGTAGCTGGGACTGGGCCACGTGCCACCACGCCTGGCTAATTTTTCTATTTTTGTAGAATGGGTTTTCTCCATATTGGCCAGGCTGGTCTCAAACTCCTGGCCTCAAGTGATCCATCCGCCTCGGCCTCCCAAAGTGCTGGGATTACAGGTGTGAGCCACCATGCCTGGCCTATTACCTTATTTTTAATAACTCCATAGTACTGTGTCATTTGGATGTTTTATAATTTATCTAAATAGTCTCCTACATAGAGACATTATGGTTAGGTATGGATTTTGTGATTTATATTGAAAACAGCCTTGCACATTTCTGTGTACAATTGTGAGATAAAAGTTGAGAGTTGGAATTTCTGCAGGAAAAGGCATGTGCATTTATAAATGTATCCTCGTTGCCCCTCAGAGAAGTTTCATCAGTTTATTCCTCTAAGTACCTGTTTCCTCACAACCTTTCTTAAAATCTTTTGAATCTCTGTAGCATTGTGATGTTCATTTTTTTTTTTTTTTTTTTTTTTTTTTTTGAGACGGAGTCTCTCTGTGTCACCCAGGCTGGAGTGCAGTGGCGCATCTCGGCTCACTGCAAGCTCCACCTCCCGGGTTCACGCCATTCTCCTGCCTCAGCCTCTCCAAGTAGCTGGGACTACAGGCGCCCGCCACCACGCCCGGCTAATTCTTTTATATTTTTAGTAGAGATGGGGTTTCACCGTGGTCTCGATCTCCTGACCTCGTGATCCGCCCGCCTCGGCCTCCCAAAGTGCTAGGATTACAAGCGTGAGCCACCGCGCCCGGCCATGTGATGTTCATTTTTATTCCTAATATATTAATGCTATCTCTCTTTTTCTGGATCAGTCTTTTAAGAAGTTTGTCACTATTATTCAGCTAATAAAATCCTCAGCAACCCAACTTCTTTTTTGAGACAGGGTGTCTGTCATCCAGGCTGGAGTGCAAAGGTGCAATCATAGCACTCCTGGGCTCAAGGGATCCTCCTGCCTCAGCTTCCCAAGAGCAGGTAGGACTACAGGTGCATGTGACTACTTCCAGCTAAGTTTTTAAACATTTTTTTTGTAGAGACAGAGTTTCATTATGTTGCTCAGGCTGATCTCAAACTCCTGGCCTCAAACAGTCCGCCTACCTTGGCCTCCCAAAGTGTTGGGATTATAGGCGTGAGCCACTACAACAAACCACATTTTGATTTTCTTGATCATTTATTGTTTTAGTTTTCTATTTCATTTATTGTTTTATTATTTCTCCATTTGTACTTTCTTTGATTTTTATAACATTGTTTTTCTAGCTTATTAAACTAGATGCATAGTGCATCTATTTTTAGCCTTTTAAAGCAGTTTTATTTTGTTTTAAATTGATACATGTTCATATTTATGGGGTACATTGTGATGTTTTGATACATATATACATTATGTAGTGATTAAATCAGGGTAATTAGGATATCAGTCATCTCAAATACATGTCATTTCTTCATGATGAGAACATTTGAAATCCTCTCTTCTATTTTAAAATACATTATTCTTAACTGTAGTCACCCCGCTATGCAATAGAACACCAGAACTTACTCCTTTTATCTAACTGTAACTTTTGTTGAACAACCTCTCTTCATTACCTGCCCCCCACTCTCGCCCAGCCTCTGATAACCATTATTCTACTCTCTACTTCTATGAGATAAACTTTTAAAAATTCCTCATTATGAGTGGAATCATATGGTGTTTGTCCTTCTGTTCTTGTCTTATTTCACTTAACATAATGTCCTCTAAGTTCATCCATTTTGTCACAAATGACAGGTTGCATTCTTTGTTATGGCTGAATAGTATTCCATTGTGTATGTATACAACATTAAAAATTAATTTATCCATTGATGGACACTTAGGTTGATTCCATATTTTGGTTATTGTTAATAGCGCTGCAGTAAACATGAGGGCATAGGTATATGATGATAGGTACATATATATACTCGGAATTGTGATTGCTAGATCATACAGTAGTTTTATTTTTAGTTTTTTGAGGACCCTCCATACAGTTGTCTATATTGGCTACCCAAGGTGATCCACAGAGTCAATGCAATTCTACCAAAATACCAATGATAGTTTTTATAAAAATAAGAGAAAAACAATCTTACAATTTATATGGAACAACAAATGACCTAGAATAGCCAAAGCGATACTTAGCAAAAAGAACAAAACTGGAGGAATCACATTGCCTGAGTAAGGAAAACAGCATGGTACTAGCATGAAAACAGACACATAGACCACTAGAACAGAATATAGAACCTAGAAACAAATACACATATTTGCAGCCAACTGATTTTAACAGAGGTGTTAAGAACATTCAGTGAGGGAAAGGAAAGTCTCTTCAATAAGTGGTGCTGGGGGAAATAGGATATCCATATGCAGAAAAATGAAAAGTAGACCCTTATCTCTCACCATATACAAAAAAAATCAAATCAAAATGGATTACAGAATTAAACCTAAGACCTGAAACTACTACAAGAAAACATAGGCGAAGTGCTTTATGAAATTCTTTGGGGAAAGAGATTTTTGGCTAAGCTTCAAAAGCATCGACAACATAAGCAAAAATAGACAGATGGGATTACATCAAACTAGAAAGCTTCTACACAGCTAGGAAACAATCAAGAGTGAAGTGACAACCTGCAGAATGTGAGAGAATATTTGCAAACTATGCATCTGACAAGGAGATAATATCCAGAATATATAAGGAACTCAACTCAATAGCAAAAAAGAAAATAATATGATTAAAAAGTTGGCAAAAGGGCTGAACAGCTGTTTCTCAAAATAAGATATAAAAATGGCTGACAGATATATTAAAAAAATGCTCAACATCACTAGTCATCAGAGAAATGCAAATCAGAACCACAATGCAATATCATCTCACCCCTGTTAGAATGGCTATTATCAAAAAGACATAAAATAAATGCTGGGGATGATGTGGAGAAAAGGGAACTTACATATTGTTGGTAGAGTTGTGAATTAGTACAGCCACTATGGAAAATAGTATGAAGGTTCCTAAAAAATGTAAATAGATCTCCCATGTGATACAGCAATCTCACTGCTGACTGTATATTCAAAAGGAGGGAAATCAGTATATTGAAGAAATATCTGCACTCCCATGTTTATTACAACACTATTCACAGTAGTCAGGATATGAAATCAACCTAACTGTATGTCAAAGGATGACTGGATAAAGAAAAGCTAATATATATATACATACATACACACACACACACACACACACACACACACACACACACACACACACACAATGGAATACTATTCAGCCTTAAAAAGAATTAAATCCTGTCATTTGTAGCATCATGGATAGAACTGGGAGTCATCACGTTAAGTGAAATAAGCCAGGCATGGAAAGACAAATATTACATGTTCTCACTCATATACAAAAGTTGACTTCATGGAGGTAGAGAGAAGAATGATGGTTACTTGAGGTTGGGATGGGTAGCAGGAGGAATGAAGAGAGGTTGGTTAATGTGTACCAACATACAGTTAAATAGGAAGAATAAGTTCTAGTGTTTAATAGCACAGTAGGGTGACTGTAGTTAACAATAATTTATTGAATGTTTCAAAATAGCTAGAAGACTTGAAATGTTCCCAGCACAAAGAAATGATAAATGTTTGAGGTGATAGATAACTCAGTTACCCAGATTTGAACACTACACATTATATGCTTGTATCAAAAATATTATGTGCACCCCCAAAATATGTCCAATTATTATGTATCAGTTAAAAAAAAACAAAAAATCAACATCACTGTAACAAATGGTATTTGTATTCTTATTTTTTTTACAGATATTGACAAGTTGTTCCAAAACCCATGCTCTCATGATGAGTGAGTTTAACTATCTGCCCACCCCCTTGACATATCTGATGTACTTTTTTTGGCACAGGTGTGCACACAATTTGATAGAAAAATGATTTATTCTTGTTAGGGAGTATTTAAAAATATTTTCAACTTTTAGATACAGGGTATACACATATGCAGGTTTGCTACCTGGGTATATCGCACTCAGGTAGTGTGCACAATACCCAATAGGTAGCTTTTTAACCCATGCCCCACTCTGCCCCTCACCCCTCTAGTAGTCCGCAGTGTCTATTGTTTCGATATTTATGTCCATATGTGCTCAGTGTTTAGCTCCCACTTCTAAGTAACAGTATGCAGCATTTGGTTTTCTGTTCCTGTGTTAATTCGCTTGTGATTATGGCCTCTAGCTGCATCTATGTTGCTGCAAAGGACATGATTTTTTTCTTTTTTTATGGCTGCATAGTATTCTTTGCTGTCTATGTACCACATTTTCTTTATCCAGTCCACCATTGATGGGCACCTAGGTCGATTCCATGTCTTTGCTATTATGAATAGTATGACGATGAACATACAAGTGCATGTGTATTTTTGGTATAATGATCTAATTTCCTTTGGGTATGTACCCCGTAATGGGATTCCTGAATCAGATGGTAACTCTGTTTTAAGTTCTTTGAGAAATCTCCAAACTGCTTTCCACAGTGGCTGAACTAATTTACATTCCCACCAACAGTGTGTAAGTGTTCCCTTTTTTCTGCAGCCTCACTGACATCTGTTGTTCTTTTACTTTTTAATAACAGCCATTCTCACTGGTGTAAGAGGGTATCTCATTGTGGTCTTGATTTGAATTTCTCTGATGATTAGTGATGAGCATTTTTTCATATGCTTGTTGGCTGCTCGTATGTCTTTTGAGAAGTGTCTGTTCATGTCCTTTGCCCGTTTTTTAAATGGGGTTGTTTCTTGCTGGTTGATTAAGTTACTTATAGATTCTGGATAATAGACGTTTGTTGAATGCATAGTTTGCAAGTATTTTCTCCCATTCTGTAGGTTGTCTGTTTATTGATAGTTTCTTTTGCTGTGCAGAAGCTCTTTAGTTTAATTAGGTCTCGTTTGTCAAATTTTGTTTTTGTTGCAATTGCTTTTGGGGACTTATCCAAAAATTCTTTGCCCAGGCTGATGTTGAAAAGAGTATTCATAGGTTTTCTTCTACACTTTTTATAGTTTGAGTTCTTAAATTTTTAATCCATTTTGAGTCATTTTTGTATATGGTGAAAGGCAAGTATCCAGTTTCATTCTTTTGTATATGGCTAGCCAATTATCCCAGCACCATTTATTGAATAGGGAGTCCTTTTCCCATTGCTTGTATTTGTTGGCCTTGTCAAAGATCTGATGGTTGTAGGTGTGTGGCTTTATTTCTGAGTTTTCTATTCTGTTCCATTGGTCTATGTGTCTGTTTTTGTACCAGTACTATGCTATTTTGGTTTTGTAGCCTTATAGTATAATTTGAAATCAGGTAGTGTGATGCATATGGCTTTTTTCTGTTTTCCTTTTGCCCTGGCTATTTGTGCTCTTTTTTGGTTCCATATGAATTTTAGAATAGTTTTTTTCTAATTCTATGAAGAATAATGTTGGTAGTTTCATAGGAATAACATTGAATCGGTAAATTGCATGGGGTGGTATGGCCATTTTAATGATATTGATTCTTCCAATCCACGAGAATGTAATGTTTTTCCATTTATTTATGTTGTCTTTCATTTCTTTCACCAGTGTTTTATAGTGCTCCTTGTAGAGATCTTTTACCTCCTTGGTTCTCAGTGTTCCTAGGTATTTCATTTTCTTTGTGACTATTGTAAATAGGATTGTGTTCTTGATTTGACTCAGCCTGGGTGTTACTGGTGTATACAAAGGTTACCGATTTTTGTACATTGGTTTTGCATCCTGAAGTCTTGCTAAAATGGTTTATCAGTTCTAGTACCGTTTTGGTGGAGTTTTTAGGGTATTTTAATAATAGAATTATATCATCAGCAAAGAGGGATAGTTTAACTTCTTTTTTTCCTATTTGGATACCTTTTATTTCATTCTGTTTCATGATTGCTCTGGCTAGACTTCCTATACATCTTTTAAGCCTTATTGTATGTCCTGATATTTAGCTAGAAATGGCTGAATCTTTTCTTATGCTTCTCGGATATTCACATTTCTTTTTCTGCGAATTTACAATTTCAAATCATTTGCTCTATTTGTGCTTTTCTTTTGAATTTTATGAATTCTTTTTCTCCTTTGAATTTTCATTCTTAGTCACTTTTGTATGTTACTATTATTTTATCCTTCTTTGTTGATTATCTTTTATTTTTAGATGATGAATTTTACTGTGGTATAATTTACCTGCAATAAAATATGAGATACCCCTAGGAACCTACTAGAATGTCTAGAATTAAAAAAAGAATACCTAACTGACAATGCGAAGGTGCTGGCAAGGATTGTGAGCAAGTAAAACTCTCACACATTGCTGATGGAAGTACAAAATGGTACGGCTACCCTGGAAAATAATTTGGCAGTTTCTTACAAAGTTAAATATACACTTAACATATGATCCAGCATTCTCATTCAAAGGTATTTACCCTAGACAAGTAAAAGCTTATGTTCACAGAAAAATATGTATACAAATGTTTATGGTAGCTTTATTTATAATTGCCTTAAACTGAAAACAGCCTGAGTGGTTTTCAGCTGGTGATTGAATAAAAAAACAGTGGTATATGTACACAAAAAAATACTACTTAACAATAAAAAGGAACAAAGTACTGATACATACAAAAATTTGGATGAATCTCGAAGGCGTTAATGCTAATCAACTAAAAGAGGTCAGACTCATTAAGGCTAAATATATTATGATTCCATTTATATGACATTCTGGGAAAGGCAAAATTATAGGGACAGAAAACAAGTCAGTGCTTGCTGGAGAATGGGGGTGAAAAGTGGATGATTCCACATCAAGGAAATTTGGACAGTGATGGAGTTGTTCTGTACTATATCTTGATTATGGTTGTAATTATGACTATTACATGTTTGTCAAAACTCAGCTGTACACCTAAAAAGTGTGAATGTTTTTATATGTAAATTACACCTCAATAAACCTAATTAAAAAATTTAAAATTAAACCCATGTGATTTTTTTTTTTATTATACTTTAGGTTTTAGGGTACATGTGCACAATGTGCAGGTCTGTTACATATGTATCCATGTGCCATGTTGATTTCCTGCACCCATTAACTCGTCATTTAGCATTAGGTATATCTCCTAATGCTGTCCCTCCCCCCTCCCCCAACCCCACAACAGTCCCCAGAGTGTGATGTTCCCCTTCCTGTGTCCATGAGTTCTCATTGTTCGATTCCCACCTATGAGTGAGAACGTGCGGTGTTTGGTTTTTTGTCCTTGTGATAGTTTACTGAGAATGATGTTTTCCAGTTTCATCCATGTCCCTACAAAGGACATCAACTCATCATTTTTTATGGCTGCATAGTATTCCATGGTGTATATGTGCCACATTTTCTTAATCCAGTCTGTCGTTGTTGGACATTTTGGTTGGTTCCAACTCTTTGCTATTGTGAACAGTGCTGCAATAAACATACGTGTGCATGTGTCTTTATAGCAGCATGATTTATAGTCCTTTGGGTATATACCCAGTAATGGGATGGCTGGGTCAAATGGTATTTCTAGTTCTAGATCCCTGAGGAATCGCCACACTGACTTCCACAATGGTTGAACTAGTTTACAGTCCCACCAACAGTGTAAAAGTGTTCCTATTTCTCCACATCCTCTCCAGCACCTGTTGTTTCCTGATTTTTTAATGATGGCCATTCTAACTGGTGTGAGATGGTATCTCACTGTGGTTTTGATTTGCATTTCTCTGATGGCCAGTGATGATGAGCATTTCTTCATGTGTTTTTTGGCTGCATAAATGTCTTCTTTTGAGAAGTGTCTGTTCATGTCCTTTGCCCACTTTTTGATGGGGTTGTTTGTTTTTTTCTTGTAAATTTGTTTGAGTTCATTGTAGATTCTGGATATTAGCCCTGTGTCAGATGAGTAGGTTGCAAAAATTTTCTCCCATTCTGTAGGTTGCCTGTTCACTCTGATGGTAGTTTCTTTTGCTGTGCAGAAGCTCTTTAATTTAATTAGATCCCATTTGTCAATTTTGGCTTTTGTTGCCATTGCTTTTGGTGTTTTAGACATGAAGTCCTTGCCCACGCCTATGTCCTGAATGGTATTGCCTAGGTTTTCTTGTAGGATTTTAATGGTTTTAGGTCTAACATGTAAGTCTTTAATCCATCTTGAATTAATTTTTGTATAAGGTGTAAGGAAGGGATCCAGTTTCAGCTTTCTACCTATGGCTAGCCAGTTTTCCCAGCACCATTTATTAAATAGGGAATCCTTTCCCCATTTCTTGTTTTTGTCAGGTTTGTCAAAGATCAGATAGTTGTAGATATGCGGCATCATTTCTGAGGGCTCTGTTCTGTTCCATTGATCTATGTCTCTGTTGTGGTACCAGTACCATGCTGTTTCGGTTACTGTAGCCTTGCAGTATAGTTTGAAGTCAGGTAGCGTGATGCCTCCAGCTTTGTTCTTTTGGCTTAGGATTGACAAACCCATGTGATTTGTATTATAAATTGGATCACCATTTGTGATTATGAAATACGAACTTGCCAACAAACTGCTATAGGTGACGCTAAGCTATAAGGAGCCCCTTCTGCCACCTCTACTAATTAAATCCTTTGAATGAGGTTCAAAAATGGCCAATTTGAAAATAAAAGTAACTTTTAAAACAAAAGTTGTTACACAAATATTCAATTGCAGAAAGTTAGAGTAAGAACTTTGCTCAAAAACTTGAATATGACATTCACATAATATCCACTGTTTCTAGAAAATAAAACTCATAATAATGTCTGCATCTGTACAATACTTTAGAGTTTGTAAGGTACTTTTATATATGCCATCTCATTTTGAATTATTGCAAAACAACGCCTCACTAGCAAAGAATAAATATTCCCATGAAGCTGCAAGCCCCTATGACTATGAATGCAATTGTGAAGTAGGGATTGTCAGACCCCAAGGTTCATTTTCTCCCTGAGTGACACTTAACCCAGAGGTAAAAATCAGTCTCAGATAGTAGAACAGGCCAAGTTATATGGTAAGGCTGTGGTGTCCCCAAACAGAAGCAACTCTGATGGAAGAAAACAGAGAATACGTGTAAACATGTATTTGTGCACATTTGTATTCCATGGCTGCTGAGAGAAAATAGCAGGCTGTCTCCTTTCTAGGGCCTGTTTATTTCTGAGCATATCTCCTTGGTGAGTGCTCCCCACAAAATACTGGTGCATAATATGTAACATCTTTCCTTAATCATAATGCACCCCCTACGTCCCTGGTCCCAGGAGTTTTCTCACCATGTTCCCTCATTTTTGAATATACTTTTATACTCCCACACCCTCCACAACAAGGCAGAAATTTAAACCTCATCCATCCTTAAGGACCAGCTCCAAACATCCTCAGTCGCCCAAGCAGAAGTAATTACTTTTTGTAGATTCCCACTGCATGCTGCTTAACTTTCCCTTATAGAATTGATCACATTTGGCATTGTCTCATATAGATGTTTGATTGCTTCCTGTTGTAAACTCATTAAGTACCTAGCCTAGTTCATTGGAGACCCACCACACCAGCTAGCAGTGTGCCTTGCTATACTGTAAGGTCTTAGCACTTTCACTGAAGTTCAGCCATAATCAAGTGTGCCACATGATTCCAGAAAGCACCAAGCCAAGAGGAAACACAGAGGTGGATGTGGAAAGCAAAATACAATAATAAAGCAAAAGTATGTTTCTCCCTGTGTTAATCGGGGTTGTTCAGAGAGAAACAGAACAATTAGGAGATTATCTATCAAGGGGTGGGGGTTGAGAAAAGGGGAGAGAGAGAGAGAGAGAAGAGAAGAGAAGAGAAGAGGAGAAAAGAGGAGAGAGGAGAGAGAAAGAAAGAAAAGAAAAGAAAGAGAAAAAAGATTTTAAGGAGCTATGGAAGCCTACAGGCTGGAGACCCAGGGAAGAGTTAATATTGAAGCCCCAGCCAAAGGCAGTCTTCTTGTTTGGGGGTGGGGGACAGAAAAGGAGCAGTCTTTTTTCTATTAAGGCCTTCAAATGATTGGATGAAACTCACCAACATTAGGAAGGATAACCTACTTTACACAAAGTAACCTACTTTACTCAGAAACATCTAGAATAATGGTTGACCAAATAACCATGTTGACACATAAATTAACCATTAGACCCTTTTTTCTCTACAAAATGCTCCACGAGTCTCTTCTTCCCAGTCCTTCTCCCAATGCAACGACTGCAGTGGGAGCCACCTCCTTAAAAAGGAAGCAGTTTTATCTAAGGCATGTTAAACAAATTCCTGGAAAGGTCTAACTAAATGATAATGCTTCAGAAACTATAGTGATCACATAACCAAAAAAATTCCAAGTTATTTTAAAGTTTCAGATAAATCCCAATTGTGTATAATAATTTATCTTGTGATTGGTTAGTTTTGTTACATTGCAGTCACATTTAAAAAAATCTCTCAGAAGAATTAATTTCAAAATAAACCTCAATCCTGGAACACATTACAACATTCTCTTCTTATGCTACTCTTTCTAAATAAGGTACCAGTGACCTCAACTGAAACTGCAGTTTAACCTTATTAAGGAAGAAGAAATAGAAGAGACAAAAACTGTTGTAAAATAAATTATAAATATTAATAATCACTAATGCTGAAATTTCTAGTGCTCAAATAAACATAAAATTAGAAACTGGTCTGCTCTGCCTATGGAGTAGCGATTCTTTATTCCTTTACTTTCTTAATAAACTTGCTTTTACTTAAAAAAAATAAACTGTCTTAACTATTTTAATGAAGTATTTGAAAACAGTTTTTTTCCCACAAATATGACACATAAATAGAACCTAGCAGACTATTACACTAGTGAGCAAATAATGAACTTTTGGTAAAGCATACCCAACCTTCATTTAGAATATCTCCTGATAATAAGAAAGATCTCATTGAAATTTATTAATTCTTTTGTGTCTAGTAGATAACTCGGATGGCACGCAGTGCCTTGACTTTAACCTGCCCAGAATTTAACTCCTCATCCTATCCTACATGATTTTCTTTTTCCTCTCCCCCTCCATCTTTTATTCCATGGCACTGGGAATGGCAGGTCTTGCACCAAGTAGTGCAAGCCAGAAACCTGAGCTTTATTCTTTATTCCTCTCCACTTTTCAGTCCTGCATCCATTCTAGTAGTGAAACCGTTCAATAGCTTTCAATTCATCCTTCCTCTCTCTTTTTTCTTAGTTCAGATTCTTTAGTTTGAATTACTCTATCAGTTTTCTAATTGATCCACTGACTTCAGGACTTGCCTTCCTTCAGTTTGTTCAACTGCATTTTGAGAAATACTGCTAATGCTATTCTGAAGTCACTCTTGCTTGAAAGTATTTCAGTGGCTCCCCAGTATCATCAATATAAAAAAACCCTTTTTTGAGTTACACATAAGCCCTTCAGTATGGACCTGGTCACTTGCTAATTCTCATCATCTTCCACACACAGCAAACAAACTGACTTTTCTGCTCTAGTTTATGTCCTATCTCCCTTATGTGGCACCCTCTGCCTGGAATGCCCACTCCCTTCCCCACTTTGCCTAGTTAACCCATACATGTTGTCTAATAAAGACTGAAATCAACCTTTGTCACCTCTCAAAAGCTTTACAGACACAAGAGTATTAACTGTAGTTTATTGAGCTTGGGAAAAGAGCAATGATCTGAGATACTGAGTCAAAAAGCCTCACAGATCATCTAAACAATTTCCAGTCCAAAAGGGCTGAACCAGTATTTTTCAATGTATTATTTCCCCCATACTATTCATATGTGTAGTGCATTCTATCAGTAACTCTCAATATAAGTAGTGAATCTCTAGAAGGGAAGGGAACACTTCGGGAGGGATAATTCAATGTGCAGATGTTGGGACAGAGGAAAAGAAAGAAAAGAAAAAGAAGCAGCCTCACAAACCCAAGAAAATCTTATCAAATTTTTATAGTGAAACAATTTGGGGGTGGGTGGCATTGAATCAAAAATGACTTTACTGGAGGTCCAGTTTTCAAATGTAGGTAATAATTATGGGTACAGAGATTTTATATAGAGTTTACAACTTGACAATAAGCTCTTACAAAATCACCAGTGGAAAATGTTTGCCATGGTCATAAATTCAGTGACCTGCTTGAAAGACGTGTGGTATTTACCCTATCTTGCTCCAGCCAGCTCATACAGAAAGCCATAGCATAATCCAAAGGAGTGGGAACATCCATGGAAAACTTCCTGGCCTGGCAGTTTGCATGTAAGTGAAGAAAACACGATTTACTAAGAAAAATGCAGGTGGAATCCCCACAGCAGGATGAGGCCAACAAATTTATTATACTAGGTGAAATACACATGAATGTCTGCTGCCAGGTCAGACTCATAAATATGCATTAAAAGAGATTCTGAACCCTTATGAGAACCAGTTTTTTCTCAACCTACAAGGGCTGACAGATTTATGGTTGAGGGTTTTACTTCACAAACAAACCCTAAGGTAGAACCTACATTTCTGCTAAGGTCATAGTGTTCTTTCACACCAAGGAGACTCCTAAGAAGAAACAGTTTTTTTTTTAACAGTTTATATAGGTAGAACATTCCAGTAATCAGCAGATAGCAAAATCTGTGACTATAATGAGCAACTAAAATGGAAAAAAGCAGAAAAAATAGGACAAGGGAGTCAGAAAGGAGAGACATTGTTTCTAATCTCTACTTTGCTACAAATTAGTTAGCTATGAGGACCCCAGGTTCCTCATTTATAAAGTATGTTAAGGGTAGGAAGATAATAAAATCTTTTAAGGTCTGTCCCAGTATTGAAACAGTATGATTTGATCTAGAGTGACCTCCCTGACAGATAAAAGGGTGAAATAGAGGCAAGCTCACATGACAGTTACTGGCAAGGAAGAGAAATCGGTAGTCATGACTGGTGGAAGTGAGTAAAAGTTATAAAAGTAAGCTGGACATACAGTCTGGGTAGCCAACTTTATATTGTTAGAAAGTTTAACCATTCTTTTCCAAACATCCCTTCCCACAACTTTCAAAATTATTCCTTAATTCTTCTATGACTTTCTATTGTTATATTCTGCATTTGTATCACAATAGTGTTAACATCAACCCCTAGTATAGATAGGGCTGAAATTTCAGTCAATCTACTGTTATCTCCACAGCCAAGTATATGTAGAGAGGATGATATTGGGGAATGATATGGTTTGGCTGTGTCCCCACCCAAATCTCATCTTAAATCGCACGTGTTGTGGGAGGGACCCAGTGGGAGGTAATTGAATCATGGGGGCAGGTCTTTCCTATGCTGTTCTTGTGATAGTGAATAAGTCTCACAAGATCTGATGTTATATAAAGGGGAGTTTCCCTGCACAAGCTCTCTTTTTGCCTGCTGCCATCCATGTACGACGTGACTTCCTCCTCCTTGCCCTCCACCGTGATTGTGAGGCTTCCCCAGTCATGTGGAACTGTAAGTCCATTAAACCTCCTTATTTTGTAAATTGCCCAGTCTCTGGTATGTCTTTATCAGCAGCATGAAAACAGACTAATATAGGGGAGAAGGGAGAAATAGAGGGAATGAGGACTTCTTTCTTCATTTGTGGGTTTTGTTTTTTTTTTTTTGAGAGAGTGTCTCACTCTGTAACCCAGGTGATAGTGCAGTGGCGCAGTCTTGGTTCACTGAAGACTTGACCTCCAGGGCTCAAGCAATTCTCCCACCTCAGCCTCCTGAGTAGCTGGGAATAGAGGCACACACCACCACACCTGGCTAATTTTTAAATATTTGGAGACGTGGGGGTCTCACTATGTTTCCCAGGCTGGTCTCAAACTCCTGGGCTCAAGTGTCTTCCCACCTTGGCCTCCCAAAGTGCTGGGATTACAGGTATGTGTCACTATGCCCAGCCTCTTTCTTCATTTGACCACATCATGATATAGGCTTCAATTCATCAGGAAGAGAAAACAATTCTAAACTTTTGTGGATCTATTGCATAGCTTCAGAATACATAAAGCAAAACTGAGCAATAAGAAAATGACAAATCTACCAATTAGAATGGAAAATTGTAAACCACCTCTCTCAGTAACTGATAGAACAAGCAGACAAAAAAAATCTAGTATGGTTATACATAATTTGAATACAATTATCAAACTTAATTTATTGAGTATACATAGATTATTTCAGCAAGTGGAGAAAATGTCTTATCACAAGTACGGACAGAACATTTATTAAAATTGACCATATACTACGCCATCAAACAAGTCTCAACAACTAGTAAAAGGACTGAAAATTAGAGTATATTCTCTGGTTACTGTGCAATTATGCTAAAAATATGAAACAAATAGCTAAAAATAGCCATGTATGGATATTGAAAAACATTTTTAAAGAACACATAGGGTCAAAGAAATCCTAATAGAAATGTAAACTACTTAAAACTGAGCAATAACAAACATTGCATAGCAAAACGTGTGAGGTGCAGCGTAAGCAAAACTTACAGGAAAATTTGTAGCCTTAAATGCTTACACAGCTTTCATCACTTAACGACAGGTATACGTTCTGAGAAATGCATCCTTAGGCAATTTTGTCGTTGTGTGAATATCATAGAGTGTACTTACACAAACGTGTGTGGTATAGCCTACTACACACCTAGGCTATATGGTATAGCCTGTTGCTCACAGCCTACAAACCTGTAATGCATGTGACTGTACTGAATACTATAGGCAGTTGAAACATAATGATCTGTATTTGTATATCTAAATATATATAAGCATATAGAAGATATGGTAAAAATATGGTATAAAAGATAAAAAATGGTACACCTGCATAGGGCATTTATCATGAATGGAGCTTGCAGGACTGAAAGTTGTTATGGGTGTCAGTCAGTGAGAAGAGAATGTGAATGCCTAGGACATTATTGTACACTACTATAGACTTTATAAACACTATACATTTAGGCTCTACTAAATTTATAAAAAATATTTTTTCTTTAATAATAAATTAACCTTACTGTAACTTTTTACTTTGTACACTTTTTAATTTTTTAAAACTTTTTGCCTCTTTTGTAATAACACTTAGCTTGAGACAAAAACATATTGCACAGCTATACAAAAATTCTTTTTTTATATCCATACATATACATACAATTTCTTTATATAAGCATTTTTCTTTTTTCATGAACTGGAAGAATTAATATTGTTTTTTATTTGTATAGATGTAAGAGGTACAAGTTCAATTTTGTTACATGGGCATATTGTATAATGGTGAAGTCTTGGCTTTTACCATATATATGCCTTTTTCTATTTTTAAAATTGTTATTTTTTTTTTTTTACATTTTAAACTTTTTCTTGTTAAAAACGAAGACACAAACATATACATCAGCCTGGGCCTACGCAGGGTTAGGATAATCAATTTCACTGCCTTTCACTTACACATCTTATCTCACTGGAAGGTCTTCAGGGCAATAACGTGCATGGAGCTGTCATTTCCTGTGGTAACAATGCTTTTTTTCTGGAATACCTCCTGAAGGAATGTGCAGCTGCTCAGCTCAGCAAAGGCACCAACTCCCAAGGGGGCAATTTTCAATTTCAGTTCAGGTGAGGGTGTGTGTGTGTGTGCGTGTGTGTGTGTGACTCTTCTGGGTGGCCCTGTTTTCACCAGGATGCAGGGCTCCACCACAGCGCTGTTTGCTCAGCAGCAGTGTGCACATTCAGCTCAGGTCCCTAGGGGCAGGGTGCAGGCATGGCTGAGAGAAGATGGAGCTGTTCTCCCAAAGTATGGGGTCCCCAGGAGGGACTGCGCAGCCTCAACTCTGCCTGAGGGGGTGGGGGAAGGAGTGGGTGGAGCAGTTCCACCATTTCTTGGCCCCACAAGGAAGGGACAATTGTTCACAGCTGGACTTGAGGATATAGGGCCACTAAGCAGGGGTGGTTTGAGAGCAGTTTAGTCTCAGGGAAGAAGATGTGCTGTGACTACTCTTACTCATCCTGGGGCAAGACATACTCTAGCATTAGCTCTCAGTGCAGTAGCCCTGTGGGCCACTTGGGGTGGGGCACAGTGTTGGCTTCTTATCTGTGGGGAGAGCACAGCTTTGTGGTCTCTAGGCAGCTCCCTCAGCTGAGCTTAATGCTAGTGAGGACTGCAGGGGACCCCAGTAGTGAGGACTGTAGGTATCCAAAGGGTTGATGGGGGCTGCTGGGATCCTCTGCCTACCTTTGCACCATAGAGAGAAGTTCCTTCCGGTTCCCAGGTGATCTCACATGGGGGATGGGGTGATGAAGTCCTAGTATTTCCTTCCGTTCTTTATGTGACTCTCCTGAGTTTCTGTGCTCACCAAGGTTTGTGTTACTCCTTTGATGTACCCTGGTGTTCTCCATTAGTTCTTTTCATTAAAATGTAGCTGTTTATTTGTAGTTTTGCATGTCTTTATGGAAGGGAGGAGGGCTAGGGGCTTCTAGTCAGCCATCTTGCTGTCTATCCATTGTGCTTTTCTAGTGATACTGTTCTGAAGGCTGGATCCAACAGAAATTGTGTGTATGCAGAGATGTGTAAATAAGAATGCGATATTATAGTCATGTGTCACATAACCTTTCGGCCAGTGATGAACTGCCTATGAAATTGTGGTCCCATATGATTATAACAGAGTGAAAAATTCCTGTTGCCTAGTGAAGTCAGATCCCTCCTAATGTTGTAGTGCAAAGCATTCTTCACGTGTTTGTGGTGATGCTGGTGTAAAGGACCCCACTGTGCTGCTTCTAGTGGTATAAAGGTATAGCAATACTGTTATATATATAGTGCATAATACTTGATAATAAATGACTGTATTATTGGTTTATATATTTACTGTACTTTCTATTGTTATTTTAGAGTGTATTCCTTCTATATATACAAAAAGTTAACTGTAAACAGCTTCAGGCAGGTCCTTCAGAAGGGATTCCAGAAGAAGGCATTATCATCATAGGAGATGACAGCTCCATGCACGTTATTGTCCCTGAAGACCTTCCAGTGGGATGCGATGTGGAGGTGGAAGACAGTGGTATTGATGATCCTGACCCTGTGTAGGCCTATGTGCTTGTGTCTTAGTTAAAAAAAAGTTTAAAAAGTAAAAAAAATAAAGTAAAAATAGAATAAGGATTATAGAATAAGGATATAAAGAAATAAAATATTTTTTACAGCTGTATGTGTTTTAAGCTAAGTTATTACAAAAGAGGCAAAAAGTTAAAAAAAATTAAAAAGCATATAAAGTAAAAAAGTTACAGTAAGCTAAGATTATTATTGAAGAAAGAGAAATGTTTTTATACATTTAGTTTACCTAAGTGTACAGTGTTGATAAAGTCTACAACAGTGTACAGTAACGTCCTAGGCCTTCACATTCACTTACCACTCACTTACTGACTCACTCAGAGCAACCAACTTCCAGTCCTGCAGGTTCTATTCATGCTAAGTGCCCTATACAGGTGTACCATTTTTTATCTTTTATACCATATTTTTACTGCACCTTTCCTAAGTTTAGATATGCTTAGATACACAAATACTGACTATTATGTTACAGTTGCCTACAGTACTCAGTACAGTCACATGCATTACAGGTTTGTAGCCTGCGAGCAATAGGCTATACCATATAACCTGGGTATATAATAGGCTATATCATCTAGGTTTGTGTAAGTGTATTCTATGATGTTTGCATAATGATGAAATCACCTAATGACACATTTCTGAGTACCTATCCCCATTGTTAAGTGATGCATGACTGTACTTATAATGAGAAACTATTGGAAACTCTCTATGTATACACCAATGGGAAGAATAAAGAATTGTCTCATTGGGTTCATGGGCATGTACCTTAATGACTAATGATTTTGAGCATCTTTCCATATATTTATTTGTTATTCCATATATCTTTGAGTATGTGTTCAGATTTTTGCTCATTAAGGAAAAAAACTGGATTGTCTTTCATTGTAGAGTTGTAATTTTTTTTATTGATTCTGGATGTAAATCTTTCATCAGATGTGTGGGTTGCAATTTTTCTTCCTGGTTTGTGGTTTGTCCTTTCATTTTCTTGGTAGTCTTTCTCAGAACAAAATATTTTAGTTTTGATAAAGATCGTTTTGTCAGGTTTCTCTTTCATGGATCATGTTTTTCATAGCTACAAGATCTTTGCCTAACCTAAAATCCTGATGATTTTCTTCTATCTTTTCTTCCAGAAGTTGTATATTTTTGGGTTTTATATTTAGATCTATGATCCACTTTGAGTTAACTTAAAGCAAATAAGATTTATTTGCTAGGAATACTTTTATTTGTTTAACTCATAAAATAAATATGTTATGGAAATGTGTTACTAGGAGTTATTGCCTCCAGTTGGTATTTTGGAAGCATGGGATTGTTAGTGACATTTAAACTCTTTTGACCCTGGCCAGAAGTTAGAACTATACTTGATTTCGTAATTTAGTGACTTAAAAGTGTGTAGTATCTGAAGCAAATCGTTTCATGAAAGAATACTTACCAATATTTATTCTTACTATTTTACCTCTGTAGTTCCGTTTCATTAAAAATAAACACTTGTCCTGACCCACTAAACAGATTTCATGTCTCATGACTGGATCCAGATAATTGAAAAAGCATACTGGCTTAACTATCTTCCTGAATTGGAACTCACAATCTTCACCACCTCCACTACTAAATAAATATTACCTGTCATTACCCTTTTGTGTCTGCTTTGTAACAATTCTACTTGGTTTTTCTCTAAGCACAGTTTAATTTTTATTATGACTTTACAAATTTTTAGATAATATACTATCAGCTATGTTGTCAGAAAAAAACAGTAAATGGAGTAATAGAAGGAACTTATTGTGATACTGTAGAATTTTAGTATCTATTAAAATAGCGATGTCCAGCCCTGGAGGAGCTATAACTCTTCCGTATTTGTGTTTCATTACCTATTCCTGTCTTAGTTGAGTTTCTTTTACTTCTATGTAGCAGAAACACACTGGAGCTTTCTCTAGCCTAATGGGGCCTAGGGAGGCCGAGGGCAGGAAGCTAGAAGGGCTCAGTAACCTTGGAAGGTATTCTTGCTTCTTGTATCATTTGTGTTCCAGGCTACGTTGGCTCTGTTTCTTTTTATGTGAGTCCTTTACACCTCTCTCTTTCTGAAGACTGGCTTTCTCTGATTCTCTGTGCATATGACTGCCCTGAGACCTTGGGATTACTTCTGGCCAGACTAGAATTGCTCTGCTCCAATTCCCAGGAGAGATAGTATATATAATTAGTTTAGGACAAGTTCCACTTCTGGTCTAATCAGCATGGCCCAAAGGTAGTTAGATCGGAAAGAACAACCCATATTTGCCTTGTGGGTAGACGGTATGCAGTTCTCAGAGACTGAGAAGGGTGTTGGGTCTACTGCAAGTTCACAAAATGCTGGTTGGTATATGTTTACCTTTTAAAATGAATTTTAATTAATTTGGTTTTCAGAATGTAGAAGTTTATAAAAAGTTCATTGTATATTAAAAAAACTGAGTTAAGGATTACAAAACTAGAAAAGTGACACTGACATCAAAGGATGATTATTCTTTTATTACTTTCATGTTAAAAATAATTAAACTTATATAACAAATTTAGTCAAATATATTGACCACAGAGTACTTTTTATTTTCAAAGGTGGTAGTCATCCACATACTGAACGTCTTGTCGATCCAGCAGTTGGAGGTCTTATAGGCTAAAGAAAATTAATATTTAAAATATTCGACATGCATTACTAATTTACCTCTGAAGAGTTTTCATTTAGATATATTAAAATTCCAAGTTGCAGGGAAGGGAAAATATGAGACTCAACATTTATTGTGTTTCTGCCTAGTCAGTCACTTAACATATTTTATTCCATTCAGACCTTATAGCCACCCTTTGAGAAGTAGGCATTGTTATCCTAGAATCAGTGAAGAAATTAAAACTCACAGAAAACAGCTAGCAAATATGTAGTGAGGCTAGCATTTAAGCTGAAGTCTGTGTGACTCCACAGTTTCTTCTCACTTCACTCTACTGTTTGGGGGTATGAAGGTATATTTATTAAACTTTTCTAAAAGAGGCTATAAGTAGGACTATACAGAAGCTATTCAGTTCATTTTCTTGTCTGTATACTTAAGACAGTCTCAGTGTCAAACATATGATAATCATTTCTCCATATCTGGAGCAAAAAGGGAGTCGTATCAGTTATCTAATGTTAGTCACTTAAGCACATGGATTTTTTAGCGGTCATTACAGCGATAAATCAATATTTAAAAATAGCAGTGGCTTCTTCAGTTTGGAGAGAAATGTTTTTTAACCTTATATTCTAAACCTTAATGCATGCTAAATTAGGAATTGGAGGGAAAAAGGGAAAACTGACCTTTCTTTTTTAGTCTGAACAAACAAGAAGAGGAAAGCAAAGACTGGCTAAATAGTATAAGGCAGTATATTAAGCTTTCCATGTTTATCCACTTGAAACCTGTTATTTTTCAAAAACACATTTTTAAGTGAAAAATCAGAAAATATATATGCTTTAGAAATTATTGTTAAATACAAATTTTGTAACATAAATTCTTTATGTAATAGTTACATAAAACAAGTTTAAGTTGTCTAGTATTGATGATATAGAGGAAAAACTATCCTTCAAATATTTGTGAATTTTACCTGTGAGTTAATGATGGTTTACCTTCTAATTTATCAACCTAAATGGCTTTGTCCAATACAATTAAAATGAACAATTATTTGGTTTATTGTAACTTCAGACTTGGAAAAAAATATATAACAGTTGCTAGGGTGTAATTGCTAAAATAACTATAATAATTTTTGTCTCTGCTTGGTGAAGAATATGCATTAAGACTTTAGCAAAAGATAAGACTGTGCTTTCTTTGTAAGTAGTCTGATCAAATGTGGCTCATGACTTAAAATTAATTTGATATAAAGTAAATCTATCTTAATGCTTTATTAAGAATTCACAATGACCTTTTTGAAATAGAGGAATTTGAGATGAGGATGAGCTCCAGAGTTCACATTGCTGCTACCCTTTAGGGCATAAAGGGAGCAACCCAAATCATGCTATTTTAGTTCTTTAATAGTTTGGCTATTCCTTTACAAGCTTTCTTTTCTAGGGACAAACTAATATAGCATGACATACTTTAAGCATCAAACATAAAGAGTTTTGACCAAACTGCTCTCAGCGTTTCTGTTCTGAAAGTACCTAATTAAAAGTAACCCTGAGTTACTGGCCCAGATATTGGCCCAGCGTAGGGAAAATGAAGCCCACTTAGAGTTAATGGGTTGAACCAATTGTCCTCTGTAGTTCATTTCAGTACCTCTAATGTTTTTCTCATTGGAAAGCTTTGAGACAGGATGGGAGCTTATTAGTGAGACAATTTTCTTCTTCTGAAGCTAAACTCTTGGTATTGTGATCTTTTGACCTGTTATTCTCTCTGACTTCTTGATTCCCTTTTTCCACTCCTCTAAAGTACAGCACATATACAGGTTCGTTGATGTACAACCAAATTTTACTGTAGTGGTGAGCATGGTTTATGGATTTAATTAATTGACCTGTTAGTCAAATCCAGCTTATTGGCAGTCTTTCATGATTGAAATTCTAACTAGTCTCTCTTCATATCTATTTAGATCATCCCTTAACCCCAATGCTAGGCTGCTGCTAAGTTAGATCTGAAAGCACTACCGGCAGTCAGTTTTGCATATTCATAGTTAATTATTTGGTTTCTTATAAACCACTTCTCTTTTTTTTTCTTTTACTTATTCTTTGCTTCCAATTTCTTGGCTACAGTTTCTTAGTTCTGTTTCCTGTTTAGTCAGAGGACCAGTAGAAAAGAGCATTTTCCTTTTCCTTTTCACCAGATTCAGGGACAGTTTCTGTGTTCTCCTGGTTGAGGTCTCTTTAAGTCACCATATGTGACTTTCAACCCTATCAGACGTTGACCTTCCCTTTTAAACATTTTGTAACAGTTTGTTTAATTAATGGAAAATAGAATTCATAGATAATATGACCTACTTATATACATATAACAAAATCATAATACCATGATTATAATATAAAGAATAAATATAATTTATAATGAAACTGTATGTATTTCAGGATATGACTGTGAGGGCCCAACTGTACTAGAAGATGTAGTGAAGCAATGAATGCTTGTACCTACTTCTTTTTTTTAAAACAAAAAATTTTTTAATGTCTGTAGCCTAATCTTGGAAATGAAGCTTGTACCTACTTCTGAAGAGTAAGTTCAGGTTTATGAGAAGTAACAAGGTAATTCTGTATAGAAAACTACAGAAAATGAAAAATTAGTGGTACATGTGGACCATAAAATAAAAATGTTAGAATAAATAACCCCTGACGAGACTTGTTTGTACATAAAAAGAGAAAGAAGGAAATACTTGAAGCCTAGAAAACATGTCATGACAAATTACAGACTCTCAAAATCAAGAAAATGAGGAAGTACGATATTCTCACAAAGCGCTTGGGCCATACTTATAAGGGTACTGACAAAGTAATTTCCTATGTTGTGATAGAGAACAAGACCCTGATGAGGTATCACAGAAGCATATTTCCTATTTTGAAATACTACCACTTTAAGACATAGTTTAGATTCCTGGTACCTCAAAAAACGTTGATGACCAAATTCTTCCCTGGGTGATGAGAAATAGAGAGGATGGATTAGAAAGAGAAACGATAAAACAGTAAGGTATGGAGAAGGTGGGGCAGTAGATGTTTCTATACAAAAAACATAGAAAAATAACAGGCAATCACCAAATGAATACTTTCAATATGGGTTTTTACAGGATATGTTTCTTTTTTCTTTTTTTCTTTTTTTTTACTATAAAGTACATTTTATTCTATCAAATGTTTAAAAACCTTTGGGGAAATTTTCAGAAATACATATTAAGTATTTGCTTTCCACCTCTATTGGCGTTTGTTCTGTTTGTAATTATGTGAAGGCTTACTTGTGTTTTTTTTTCTAATTTTCCTTGTAATTTCTTTATTATTATTATTATACTTTAAATTTTAGGGTACATGTACAAAATGTGAAGGTTTGTTACATATGTATCCATGTGCCATGTTGGTGTGCTGCACCCATTAACTCGTCATTTAGCATTACCTATATCTCCTAATGCTGTCCCTCCCCCCTCCCCCCACCCCACAACAGTCCCCGGAGTGTGATGTTCCCCTTCCTGTGTCCATGTGTTCTCATTGTTCAATTCCCACCTATGAGTGAGAACATGCGGTGTTTGGTTTTTTGTCCTTGTGATAGTTTACTGAGAATGATGTTTTCCAGTTTCATCCATGTCCCTACAAAGGACATGAACTCATCATTTTCTATGGCTGCATAGTATTTCATGGTGTATATGTGCCACATTTTCTTAATCCAGTCTATCGTTGTTGGACATTTGGGTTGGTTCCAAGTCTTTGCTATTGTGAATAGTGCTGCAATAAACATACGTGTGCATATGTCTTTATAGCAGCATGATTTATAGTCCTTTGGGTATATACCCAGTAATGGGATGGCTGGGTCAAATGCTATTTCTAGTTCTAGATCCCTGAGGAATCGCCACACTGACTTCCACAATGGTTGAACTAGTTTACAGTCCCACCAGCAGTGTAAAAGTGTTCCTACTTCTCCACATCCTCTCCAGCACCTGTTGTTTCCTGACTTTTTAATGATTGCCATTCTAACTGATGTGAGATGGTATCTCATTGTGGTTTTGATTTGCATTTCTCTGATGGCCAGTGATGATGAGCATTTTTTCATGTGTTTTTTTGGGTGCATAAATGTCTTCTTTTGAGAAGTGTCTGTTCATATCCTTTGCCCACTTTTTGATGGGGTTGTTTGTTTTTTTCTTGTAAATTTGTTTGAGTTCATTGTAGATTCTGGATATTATCCCTTTGTCCGATGAGTAGGTTGCAAAAATTTTCTCCCATTCTGTAGGTTGCCTGTTCACTCTGATGGTAGTTTCTTTTGCTGTGCAGAAGCTCTTTAGTTTAATTAGATCCCATTTGTCAATTTTGGCTTTTGTTGCCATTGCTTTTGGTGTTTTAGACATGAAGTCCTTGCCCATGCCTATGTCCTGAATGGTATTGCCTAGGTTTTCTTCTAGGAGTTTTATGGTTTTAGGTCTAACATGTAAGTCTTTAATCCATCTTGAATTAATTTTTGTATAAGGTGTAAGGAAGGGATCCAGTTTCAGCTTTCTACATATGGCTAGCCAGTTTTCCCAGCACCATTTATTAAATAGGGAATCCTTATCCCGTTGCTTGTTTTTGTCAGGTTTGTCAAAGATCAGATAGTTGTACATATGCGGCATTATTTCTGAGGGCTCTGTTCTGTTCCATTGATCTATGTCTCTGTTGTGGTACCAGTACCATGCTGTTTTGGTTACTGTAGCCTTGTAGTATAGTTTGAGGTCAGGTAGCATGATGCCTCCAGCTTTGTTCTTTTGGCTTAGGGTTGACTTGGCGATGCGGGCTCTTTTTTTGGTTCCACATGAACTTTAAAGTAGTTTTTTCCAATTTTGTGAAGAAAGTCATTGGTAGCTTGATGGGGATGGCATTGAATCTATAAATTACCTTGGGCAGTATGGCCATTTTCACGATATTGATTCTTCCTACCCATGAGCATGGAATGTTCTTCCATTTGTTTGTATCCTCTTTTATTTCATTGAGCAGTGGTTTGTAGTTCTCCTTGAAGAGGTCCTTCACATCCCTTGTAAGTTGGATTCCTAGGTATTTTATTCTCTTTGAAGCAATTGTGAATGGGAGTTCACTCATGATTTGGCTCTCTGTTTGTCTGTTATTGGTATACAAGAATGCTTGTGATTTTTATACATTGATTTTGTATCCTGAGACTTTGCTGAAGTTGCTTATCAGCTTAAGGAGATTTTGGGCTGAGACAATGGGGCTTTCTAGATATACAATCATGTCATCTGCAAACGGGGACAATTTGACTTCTTCTTTTCCTAATTGAATACCCTTTATTTCCTTCTCCTGCCTGATTGCCCTGGCCAGAACTTCCAGCACTATGTTGAATAGGAGTGGTGAGAGAGGGCATCCCTGTCTTGTGCCAGTTTTCAAAGGGAATGCTTCCAGTTTTTGCCCATTCAGTATGATACTGGCTGTGGGTTTGTCATAGATAGCTCTTATTATTTTGAGATACGTCCCATCAATACCTAATTTATTGAGAGTTTTTAGCAGGAAGGGTTGTTGAATTTTGTCAAAGGCCTTTTCTGCATCTATTGAGATAATCATGTGGTTTTTGTCTTTGGTTCTGTTTATATGCTGGATTACATTTATTGATTTGCATATGTTGAACCAGCCTTGCATCCCAGGGATGAAGCCCACTTGATCATGGTGGATAAGCTTTTTGATGTGCTGCTGGATTCAGTTTGCCAGTATTTTATTGAGGATTTTTGCATCAATGTTCATCAAGGATATTGGTCTGAAGTTCTCGTTTTTGGTTGTGTCTCTGCCAGGCTTTGGAATCAGGATGATGCTGGCCTCATAAAATGAGTTAGGGAGGATTCCCTCTTTTTCTATTGATTGGAATAGTTTCAGAAGGAATGGTACCAGTTCCTCTTTGTACCTCTGGTAGAATTCGGCTGTGAATCCATCAGGTCCTGGACTCTTTTTGGTTGGTAAGCTATTGATTATTGCCACAATTTCAGAGCCTGTTATTGGCCTATTCAGAGATTCAACTTCTTCCTGGTGTAGTCTTGGGAGAGTGTACTTGTCCAGAAATTTACCCCTTTCTTCTAGATTTTCTAGTTTATTTGCATAGAGGTGTTTGTAATATTCTCTGATGGTAGATTGTGTTACTGTGGGATCGGTGGTTATATCCCCTTTATCATTTTTTATTGCATCTATTTGATTCTTCTCTCTTGTCTTCTTTATTAGTCTTGCTAGCAGTCTATCAATTTTGTTTGTCTTTTCAAAAAACCAGCTCCTGGATTCATTAATATTTTGAAGGGTTTTTTGTGTCTCTATGTCCTTCAGTTCTGCTCTGATTTTAGTTATTTCTTGCCTTCTGCTAGCTTTTGAATACATTTGCTCTTGCTTTTCTAGTTCTTTTAATTGTGATGTTAGGGTGTCAATTTTGGATCTTTCCTGCTTTCTCTTGTGGGCATTTAGTGCTATAAATTTCCCTCTACACACTGCTTTGAATGTGTCCCAGAAATTCTGGTATGTTGTGTCTTTGTTCTCATTGGTTTCAAAGAGCATCTTTATTTCTGCCTTCATTTCATTATGTACCCAGTAGTCATTCAGGAGCAGGTTGTTCAGTTTCCATGTAGTTGATCGGTTTTGAGTGAGTTTCTTAATCCTGAGTTATAGTTTGATTGTACTGTGGTCTGAGAGACAGTTTATTATAATTTCTGTTCTTTTACATTTGGTGAGGAGAGCTTTACTTCCAACTATGTGGTCAATTTTGGAATAGGTGTGGTGTGGTGCTGAAAAAAATGTATATTCTGTTGATTTGGGGTGGAGAGTTCTGTAGATGTGTATTATGTCCACTTGGTGCAGAGCTGAGTTCAATTCCTGGGTATCCTTGTTAACTTTCTGTCTCGTTGATGTGTGTAATGTTGACAGTGGGGTGTTAAAATCTCCCATTATTATTGTGTAGGAGTCTAAGTCTCTTTGTAGGTCACTCAGGACTTGCTTTATGAATCTGGGTGCTCCTGTATTGGGTGCATATATATTTAGGATAGTTAGCTCTTCTTGTTGAATTGATCCCTTTACCATTATGTAATGGCTTTCTTTGTCTCTTTTGATCTTTGTTAGTTTAAAGTCTATTTTATCAGAGACTAGGATTGCAACCCCTGCCTTTTTTTGTTTTCCATTTGCTTGGTAGATCTTCCTCCATCCCTTTATTTTGAGTCTATGTGTGTCTCTGCACGTGAGATGGGTTTCCTGAATACAGCACACTGATGGGTCTTGACTCCTTATCCAATTTGCCAGTCTGTGTCTTTTAATTGGAGCATTTAGCCCGTTTACATTTAAAGTTAATATTGTTATGTGTGAATTTGATCCTGTCATTATGATGTTAGCTGGTTATTTTGCTCGTTAGTTGATGCAGTTTCTTCCTAGCCTCGATGGTCTTTACAATTTGGCATGTTTTTGCAGTGGCTGGTACCAGTTGTTCCTTTCCATGTTTTGTGCTTCCTTCAGGAGCTCTTTTAGGGCAGGCCTGGTGGTGACAAAATCTCTCAGCATTTGCTTGTCTGTAAAGGATTTTATTTCTCCTTCACGTATGAAGCTTAGTTTGGCTGGATATGAAATTCTGGGTTGAAAATTCTTTTCTTTAAGAATGTTGAATATTGGCCCCCACTCTCTTCTGGCTTGTAGAGTTTCTACAGAGAGATCAGGTGTTAGTCTGATGGGCTTCCCTTTGTGGGTAACCCGACCTTTCTCTCTGGCTGCCCTTAACATTTTTTCCTTCATTTCAACTTTGGTGAATCTGACAATTATGTGTCTTGGGGTTGTTCTTCTCGAGGAGTATGTTTGTGGCGTTCTCTGTATTTCCTGAATCTGAATGTTGGCCTGCCTTGCTAGATTGGGGAAGTTCTCCTGGATAATATCCTGCAGAGTGTTTTCCAACTTGGTTCCATTCTCCCCGTCACTTTCAGGTACACTAATCAGACATAGGTTTGGTCTTTTCACATAGTCCCATATTTCTTGGAGGCTTTGTTCATTTCTTTTTATTCTTTTTTCTCTAAACTTCTCTTCTTGCTTCATTTCATTCATTTCATCTTCCATCACTGATACCCTTTCCTCTAGTTGATTGCATCAGCTACTGAGGCTTCTGTATTCTTCATGTAGTTCTCGATACTTGGCTTTCAGCTCCATCAGCTCCTTTAAGGACTTCTCTGCATTGGTCATTTTAGTTATACATTCATCTAATTTTTTTTCAAAGTTTTTAACTTCTTTGCCATTGGTTTGAATTTCCTCCTGTAGCTCGGAGTAGTTTGATTGTCTGAAGCCTTCTTCTCTCAACTCGTCAAAGTCATTCTCCATCCAGCTTTGTTCCGTTGCTGGTGAGGGGCTGCGTTTCTTTGGAGGAGGAGAGGTGCTCTGCTTTTTAGAGTTTGCAGTTTTTCTGCTCTGTTTTCTCCCCATCTTTGTAGTTTTTTCTGCTTTTGGTCTTTGATGATGGTGATGTACAGATGCGTTTTTGGTGTGGGTGTTCTTTCTGTTTGTTAGTTTTCCTTCTAACAGACAGGACCCTCAGCTTCAGGTCTGTTGGAGTTTGCTAGAGGTCCACTCCAGACCCTGTTTGCTTGGGTGTCAGCAGCGGTGGCTGCAGAACAGTGGATTTTCATGAACCGCAAATTCAGCGGTCTGGTCCTTCCTCTGGAAGTTTTATCTCAGAGGAGCACCTGGCCGAGTGAGGTGTCAGTCTGTCCCTACTGGGGGGTGCCTCCCAGTTAGGCTGCTCGGGGGTCAGGGACCTACTTTAGGAGGCAGTCTGTCCGTTCTCAGATCTCCAGCTGCGTACTGGGAGAACCACTGCTCTCTTCAAAGCTGTCCAACAGGGACATTTAAGTCTGCAGAGGTTACTGCTGACTTTTGGTTTGTCTGTGCCCTGCCCCCAGAGGTGGAGCCTACAGAGGCAGGCAGGCCTCCTTGAGCTGTGGTGGGCTCCACTCAGTTCGAGCTTCCTGGCTGCTTTGTTTACCTAAGCAAGCCTGGGCAATGGGGGGCGCCCCTCCCCCAGCCTCGCTGCTGCCTTGCAGTTTGATCTCAGACTGCTGTGCTAGCAATCAGTGAGACTACGTGGGCACAGGACCCTCGGAGCCAGGTGTGGGACACAATCTCCTGGTGTGCCGTTTTCCAAGCCCGTTGGAAAAGCACAGTATTAGGGTGGGAGTAACCTGATTTTCCAGGTGCCGTCTGTCACCCCTTTCTTTGACGAGGAAAGGGAACTCCCTGACCCCTTGCGCTTCCCGAGTGAGACAACGCCTCGCCCTGCTTCGGCTCGGCTCGCACAGGGTGCGCTAAACCTACTGTGCTGTGCCCACTGTTTGGCACTCCCTAGTGAGATGAACCTGGTACCTCAGATGGAAATGCAAAAATCACCCGTCTTCCGTGTCGCTCATGCTGGGAGCTGTGGACCAGAGCTGTTCCTATTCAGCCATCTTGGCTCCACCCCCAGGATATGTTTCTTAGTGTTACAAAACATTTTTTTTTTTTTTGCTGTAGGAAAAATTTTATTTTAAGCAGTTTTAGAGAATCAGCCCTATTTTCATTGCTTCATTTCTTTTTTTTTAAATTTTATTATTATTATACTTTAAGTTTTAGGGTACATGTGCACAACGTGCAGGTTTGTTACATATGTATACGTGTGCCATGTTGGTGTGCTGCACCCATTAACTCATCATTTAGCATTAGGTATATCTCCTAATGCTATCCGTCCCCCCACGCCAAAACAGGCCCCGGTGTGTGATGTTCCCCTTCCTGTGTCCATGTGTTCTCATTGTTCAATGCCCACCTATGAGTGAGAACATGTGGTGTTTGGTTTTTTGTCTTTGCGATAGTTTGCTGAGAATTGTGGTTTCCAGTTTCATCCATGTCCCTACAAAGGACATGAACTCGTCATGTTTTATGGCTGCATAGTATTCCATGGTGTATATGTGCCACATTTTCTTAATCCAGTCTATCGTTGTTGGACATTTAGGTTGGTTCCAAGTCTTTGCTATTGTGAATAGTGCCGCTATAAACATACGTGTGCGTGTGTCTTTATAGCAGCATGATTTATAATCCTTTGGGTATATACCCAGTAATGGGATGGCTGGGTCAAATGGTATTTCTAGTTCTAGATCCCTGAGGAATCGCCACACTGACTTCCACAATGGTTGAACTAGTTTACAGTCCCACCAGCAGTGTAAAAGTGTTCCTATTTCTCCACATCCTCTCCAGCACCTGTTGTTTCCTGACTTTTTAATGATTGCCATTCTAACTGGTGTGAGATGGTATCTCATTGTAGTTTTGATTTGCATTTCTCTGATGGCCAGTGATGATGAACATTTTTTCATGTGTTTTTTGGCTGCATAAATGTCTTCTTTTGAGAAGTGTCTGTTCATATCCTTTGCCCACTTTTTGATGGGGTTGTTTGTTTTTTTCTTGTAATTTTGTTTGAGTTCATTGTAGATTCTGGATATTATCCCTTTGTCCGATGAGTAGGTTGCAAAAATTTTCTCCCATTCTGTAGGTTGCCTGTTCACTCTGATGGTAGTTTCTTTTGCTGTGCAGAAGCTCTTTAGTTTAATTAGATCCCATTTGTCAATTTTGGCTTTTGTTGCCATTGCTTTTGGTGTTTTAGACATGAAGTCCTTGCCCATGCCTATGTCCTGAATGGTATTGCCTAGGTTTTCCTTTAGGGTTTTTATGGCTTTAGGTCTAACATTTAAGTCTTTAATCCATCTCGAATTAATTTTTGTATAAGGTGTAAGGAAGGGATCCAGTTTCAGCTTTCTACATATGGCTAGCCAGTTTTCCCAGCACCATTTATTAAATAGGGAATCCTTTCCCCATTGCTTTTGTCAGGTTTGTCAAAGATCAGATAGTTGTAGATATGTAGCATTATTTCTGAGGGCTCTGTTCTGTTCCATTGGTCTGTATCTCTGTTGTGGTACCAGTACCATGCTGTTTTGGTTACTGTAGCCTTGTAGTATAGTTTGAAGTCAGGTAGCGTGATGCCTCCAGCTTTGTTCTTTTGGCTTAGGATTGACTTGGCGATGCGGGCTCTTTTTTGGTTCCATATGAACTTTAAAGTAGTTCTTTCCAATTCTGTGAAGAAAGTCATTGATAGCTTGATGGGGATGGCATTGAATCTATAAATTACCTTGGGCAGTATGGCCATTTTCACGATATTGATTCTTCCAACCCATGAGCATGGAATGTTCTTCCATTTGTTTGTATCCTCTTTTATTTCATTGAGCAGTGGTTTGTAGTTCTCCTTGAAGAGGTCCTTCACGTCCCTTGTAATTGGATTCCTAGGTATTTTATTCTCTTTGAAGCAATTGTGAATGGGAGTTCACTCATGATTTGGCTCTCTGTTTGTCTGTTATTGATGTATAAGAATGTTTGTGATCTTTGCAGACTGATTTTGTATCCTGAGACTTTGCTGAAGTTGCTTATCAGCTTGAGATTTTGGTCTGAGACGATGGGGTTTTCCAGATATACAATCATGTCATCTTCAAACGGGGACAATTTGACTTCCTCTTTTCCTAATTGAATGCCCTTTATTTCCTTCTCCTGCCTGATTGCCCTGGCCAGAACTTCCAACACTATGTTGAATAGGAGTGGTGAGAGAGGGCATCCCTGTCTTGTGCCAGTTTTCAAAGGGAGTGCTTCCAGTTTTTGTCCATTCAGTATGATATTGGCTGTGGGTTTGTCATAGATAGCTCTTATTATTTTGAGATACGTCCCATCATTACCTAATTTATTGAGAGTTTTTTGCAGGAAGGGTTGTTGAATTTTGTCCAAAGCCTTTTCTGCATCTATGGAGATAACCATGTGGTTTTTGTCTTTGGTTCTGTTTATATGCTGGATTACATTTATTGATTTGCATATGTTGAACCAGCCTTGCATCCCAGGGATGAAGCCCACTTGATCATGGTGGATAAGCTTTTTGATATGCTGCTGGATTCAGTTTGCCAGTATTTTATTGAGGATTTTTGCATCAATGTTCATCAAGGATATTGGTCTAAAATTCTCGTTTTTGGTTGTGTCTCTGCCAGGCTTTGGAATCAGGATGATGCTGGCCTCATAAAATGAGTTAGGGAGGATTCCGTCTTTTTCTATTGATTGGAATAGTTTCAGAAGGAGTGATACCAGCTCCTCTTTGTACCTCTGGTAGAATTCGGCTGTGAATCTATCTGGTCCTGGACTTTTTTTGGTTGGTAAGCTATTGATTATTGCCTCAATTTCAGAGCCTGTTATTGGTCTATTCATAGATTCAACGTCTTCCTGGTTTAGTCTTGGGAGGATGTATGTGTCGAGGAATTTATCCATTTCTTCTAGATTTTCTAGTTTATTTGCATAGAGTTGTTTATACTATTCTCTGATGATAGGTTGTATTTCTGTGGGATTGGTGGTGATATCCCCTTTGTCATTTTTTATTGTGTCTATTTGATTCTTCTCTCTTTTCTTCTTTATTAGTCTTGCTAGCGGTCTATCAATTTTGTTGATCTTTTCAAAAAAACCAGCTCATGGATTCATTAATATTTTGAAGGGTTTTTTTGTGTCTCTATTTCCTTCAGTTCTCCTCTGATCTTAGTTATTTCTTGCCTTCTGCTATCATTTGAATGTGTTTGTTCTTGCTTCTCTAGTTCTTTTAATTGTGATGTTTGGGTGTCAATTTTAGATCTTTCCTGCTTTCTGTTGTGGGCATTTAGTGCTATAAATTTCCCTCTTCACACTGCTTTGAATGTGTCCCAGAGATTCTGGTATGTTGTGTCTTTGTTCTCATTGGTTTCAAAGAACATCTTTATTTCTGCCTTCATTTCATTATTTACCCAGTAATCATTCAGGGCAGGTAGTTCAGTTTCCATGTAGTTGATTGGTTTTGAGTGAGTTTCTTAATCCTGAGTTCTAGTTTGTTTGTACTGTGGTCTGAGAGACAGTTTGTTATAATTTCTGTTCTTTTACATTTGCTGAGGAGTGCTTTACTTCCAACTATGTGGTCAGTTTTGGAGTAGGTGTGGTGTGGTGCTGAACAGAATGTATATTCTGTTGATTTGGGCTGGAGAGTTCTGTAGATGTCTATTAGGTCTGCTTGGTGCAGAGCTGAGTTCAATTCCTGGGTATCCTTGTTAACTTTCTCTCTCATTGATCTGTCTAATGTTGACAGTGAGGTGTTAAAATCTCCCATTATTATTGTGTGGGAGTCTAAGTCTCTTTGTAGGTCACTTAGGACTTGCTTTATGAATCTGGGTGCTCCTGTAATGGGTGCATATATATATTTAGGATAGTTAGCTCTTTTTGTTGAATTGATCCCTTTACCATTATGTAATGGCCTTCTTTGTCTCTTTTGATCTTTGTTGGTTTAAAGTCTATTTTATCAGAGACTAGGATTGCAACCCCTGCCTTTTTTTGTTTTCCATTTGCTTGGTAGATCTTCCTCCATCCCTTTATTTTGAGTCTATGTGTGTCTCTGCACGTGAGATGGGTTTCCTGAATACAGCACACTGATGGGTCTTGACTCCTTATCCAATTTGCCAGTCTGTGTCTTTTAATTGGAGCATTTAGCCCGTTTACATTTAAAGTTAATATTGTTATGTGTGAATTTGATCCTGTCATTATGATGTTAGCTGGTTATTTTGCTCGTTAGTTGATGCAGTTTCTTCCTAGCCTCGATGGTCTTTACAATTTGGCATGTTTTTGCAGTGGCTGGTACCGGTTGTTCCTTTCCATGTTTAGTGCTTCCTTCAGGAGCTCTTTTAGGGCAGGCCTGGTGGTGACAAAATCTCTCAGCATTTGCTTGTCTGTAAAGGATTTTATTTCTCCTTCACGTATGAAGCTTAGTTTGGCTGGATATGAAATTCTGGGTTGAAAATTCTTTTCTTTAAGAATGTTGAATATTGGCCCCCACTCTCTTCTGGCTTGTAGAGTTTCTACAGAGAGATCAGGTGTTAGTCTGATGGGCTTCCCTTTGTGGGTAACCCGACCTTTCTCTCTGGCTGCCCTTAACATTTTTTCCTTCATTTCAACTTTGGTGAATCTGACAATTATGTGTCTTGGGGTTGTTCTTCTCGAGGAGTACGTTTGTGGCGTTCTCTGTATTTCCTGAATCTGAATGTTGGCCTGCCTTGCTAGATTGGGGAAGTTCTCCTGGATAATATCCTGCAGAGTGTTTTCTACCTCGGTTCCATTCTCCCCATCACTTTTGGGTACACCAATCATATGTAGGTTTGGTCTTTTCACATAGTCCCATATTTCTTGGAGGCTTTGTTTGTTTCTTTTTATTCTTTTTTCTCTAAACTTCTCTTCTTGCTTCATTTCATTCATTTTGTCTTCCATCACTGTTACCCTTTCATCCAGTTGATCGCATTGGCTACTGAGGCTTCTGCATTTGTCATGTATCTCTCGTGCCATGGTTTTCAGCTCCATCAGGTCCTTTAAGGACTTCTCTGCACTGGTTATTCTAGTTATCTGTTCGTCTAATTTTTTTTCAAAGTTTTTAACTTCTTTGCCATTGGTTTGAATTTCCTCCTGTAGGTTGGAGTAGTTTGATCATCTGAAGCCTTCTTCTCTCAACTCGTCAAAGTCATTCTCCATCCAGCTTTGTTCCATTGCTGGTGAGGAGCTGCGTTCCTTTGGAAGAGGAGAGGCACTCTGATTTTTAGAGTTTCGTTTTTCTGCTGTTTTTTTCCCCATCTTTGTGGTTTTATCTACCTTTGGTCTTTGATGATGGTGATGTACAGATGTGTTTTTGGTTGGATGTCCTTTCTGTTTGTTAGTTTTCCTTTTAATAGACAGGAGCCTCAGCTGCAGGTCTGTTGGAGTTTGCTAGAGGTCCACTCCAGACCCTGTTTGCCTGGGTATCAGCAGCTGTGGCTGCAGAACAGAGGATATTGGTGCACAAATGCTGCTGCCTGATCGTTGCTCTGGAAGTTTTGTCTCAGAGGAGTACCCGGCCGTGTGAGGTGTCAGTCCGCCCCTACCTGGGGGTGCCTCCCAGTTAGGCTGCTCGGGGGTCAGGGACCCATTTTAAGAGGCAGTCTGCCCTTTCTCAGATCTCAAGCTGCATGCTGGGAGAACCATTGCTCTCTTCAAATCTGTCAGAGAGGGAAATTTAAGTCTGCAGAGGTTACTGTAGGCTCCACCTCTGGGGGCAGGGCACAGACAAACAAAACATTTTTTTAACACCTAGAATTTCGTAATTTGAAAGAGTTAAGTAATTTTTATTCTTTTAAACAATTTGCTCTTCAAAATTCAATTTCAGTAATTTTTATTGAGATCCCTGTGGTTCATGTGTCTCTACAAATTTAATAACGGTTTGTTTGTAATCTTTAAGAATGAACTCAAATATCCTCTGCCATTTTTGCAGAGGTTCCATTGCTTCTGCAGTAACTGCACTATTTTACTAAACTCTTTTCAACAAATATATAATTAGACATGCTCTAGTATGTAGTGCATAGAGTGGATACATAATTTAGTTTCGAGACAACATCTTTATTTGATTCAAGCCTCTGCCTCCATAAAGACTTTGTCCTAAATTATTGGGCTTTTCTCTTAACTTCTTGTCAAATCTACCTGTATTAGTATACACAGGTAGTATACTACCTGTGTATTAGTAAACACAGTTCCTGGTGTTTATTGTGTTAAGTTTCACCTGGCAGGGTATTTTCCTCTTCTGGGATATGAAGCCATTCTTTGTTGTTTGGGACTGCTCCATGTATTCCATAACTCTTGCCTCTGCCCACCAAATGTTAGTGGTTTCTCTCAATAATATTGAGTGGTAAAAGTACCCCAACACATTTCCTAAATGCTCCTCAGGGGCATTTGACTCATTGGCTATTCCTAGCTAAATGTATATGCTTACATTTCTTAAAAAACAACCTCCACAAATTTTATTCATGATTTAAAAACACTTAAGGTTAATCCCCATTTTCTCTTGGAAGAGGAGTCTTTTTTCAGTGTGACTGTTGTGGATTGAATTGTGCCCTCCTGAAGTCCAGATGTTGAAGTCCCAACCCCACCAGTATCTCAGAATGTGGTGATGTGTGGAGATAGGGTATTTCATGGTAGACTCTAATTCAATGTAACTGGTGTCCTTTTAAGAAGAGATTAGGACATAGGCAGTTTCAGAGGGAAGACCATGTGAAGATGGCCATCTGGAAGGCAAGGAGAGAGACCTCAGATGAAACCTACTGTGCTGACATGTTAAATCTGTTGTTTAAGCTGCCCAGTTTGTGGTACTTTATTATGGCAACCCCAGCAAACTAATACAGTGACTGATTGATACTTCTTAATATGTGTTATTTCCATGTTAGTATACCAAGATAGCAGTATAATTTAGTGGTTGCAGTTCAGACTTTCAAGGTTAGAATTCTGACTCAGCCACTTAGCAATGGTGACCTTGAGCATATTAATAAACTCTGAGAAGCCTCTGTTTTTTTAATCTGTAAAATGAGGATAATAATACTTTCTTCTCTGGGTTGTTGTGAGGATTTGGTAAAGTAACTAATGTAAAGTGTCTGGTACGTGGAAGAATTCTATAAATAATACTTCTTTTTTCATCTGCTTCCATTTTTAGGTGTACTTTGCATTTTCAAAAATGATGTAAAGGCATACTTGTTAGATGGACATTTATTGTGGGGATTTCAGGCTGCCTGATTGGTGGATGAGGGAGAGGTTTGAGGGTCGTAGGGATTTTCAATACCTTTATACTCAATAATGTGCATTTAACACTTTACAAAGTCATAGTACCTCACATCCAGGTCTACATGATGCACAAGGATTACCCTCATTGTGCCTCAGGAGATATTATTGTAACCTTTGTTTTGCTTACATAACTTCCTTTAAGACACAGTATACCTGTCCCCTTGGAATATGCTGAGATAAGTATTCTTCCTCTGTATTCCCTAGTGCCATAGCACACATACCTTCATTCATAGCATTTATATGCTCTGTTATGTCTGTTTTCTCCATGAGACTGAGCTCTTTGAATGTAGTGACTGTTCCTCGTTCATCTTTATATTTCTAATGTTCTGCACGGTGCCTGATTCTTTGTAGATGTGCTATAAATTACATATTACCTACATTGATGAGTAATGCTAAGTGCTAGATGCTGTCTCTGTCTCTGTTTTACAGACGGTAGTTAAGTGCTCACGGTAACACAGTTCAGTGGTAGAGCTAGAATTGAACACCATGATAGCTTGTTTGCAGGGTCCATGCTCTTAACCATTATACTATAATGTCTCTTCCCTGAGAATGGAAGGGTCATCATCTGGTATATTGTAGGTCAGTGTAGCCCAGAGAGAGTGTTTGGAGCATTTAGTTGGTAGGACCAAGAACCTGAAGCACGCCTTACCTGAAGGCAAGTTGGGGGTGCGTGTGCATGTCCTGATGCTTGGAAAAGAAGTTATATTTTAATGTACATAGTCTGCTATATTATTTGTACTACTGGTATTGAAGGTTTAGATAAAATTTGTATCTCTGAAATGTACTTTCTTCATTAAAAATATATTTCTATAGTGATATAGAGTGAAATTTCCTTGTAAGCCCCCAAATCGCTTAAAATGGATGTCATCATTGACTGTGCTCCCTTATACATTGATAGCAGGGTTAAGATGATTGATATAGCTTTAGAGAATTTGCTATATTTGTAGTGGAAACAGCGTGAGAAGAAAAGTGAAGATGCTGCTCGTAACAGTTAAAACTTCAGATTTCTTAAATGCTTAGGAGATGAACTGTTCCAGAATTTTGTTTTGTTGTATTTTTATTTACAACTGATTTTATCTCCTTAACATCAATATAGTTTTCATTTTCAATACTTTGGTTAAATTTTTTCCTGCTGACTCATGGCTGTCATTACAGCTCTTACAGTGAAGTGTTTTAGAGATGCTGTAGGATCTGTTGAGACTTGTAGAACTATTTGCTTCTACAATATATGATCCCGGATTGTTGTACTCTTCTTATGTTCCTTGAACAGCTTCTGCATTTTCTTCTATGTCATGCCTTAGTGTGCCTTTCTTCAGCTCCTTATCTCCTTCTTCTGATTTTTTGCATGCTCAAAACCAGTTGGCCAAACAGGTTTAGAATTGTACATGAAGGACTAAGGTGTGTGTCAGTTACTAACATGAATGTGTGTTTGTGCTTGAGCTTTGTGATATCTATTCTGTCTCTGAGGCCTCTTTTTTACTTGTTTCTTTACTGTGTTTTGAATAGATGAAGTTACTGCAAAATTGGTTCATTCTAGACATTATATTATAAAATGCTGTCAATTTTCATTCTGTCTATTAAAAGGGATAGTTTGGCTTAATAATCAGAAGTTCAGGTACTTTTCCAGTAGATTGTTTTAGTGACATTTTGCAATTGATTATTATTGGAAAGTAAAATTCTTTTTGCCTTAATGAAAGAAATTGTGCTTTAATTTATCCTGTATAAAAGGAAAAGTCAACAAATATTTTGGGTGGTAAATTCATGACCAGCATTCATTTGGGCACGTTGCATAATTGAGCTATAGTTATTGACCCAGAAGAAGTAATACCACATCAGAATAGCAAAGGATTATAATTGTTTTGAAAGATCAAGACACTAGCCATGGATTTAAGAGTAGAGAACTATTAAAGCACTTGGTGTTTAGGAACTCTGAGAGGAACTGTAGAATGAAATAAAATAGAGTGTAATAGGAAGGTGGAAGCTGATAAAGACAGAGCACTAAATTAGTGTGGCATACTTTAATTAATTAGTGTGTGTAAGAGAAATAAAAATGGGGGGGAGTAGGGGAAGGGATTTCTGGAGATATTACTCTGTAGTTTCATATTTAGAAGACAAATCAAAGCTGTTAATAGACTGTTGACTTTGAGCTGCAATTATTGATATCAGTATGAGAAACAGTGGGCTGACATCAGAATTTAAAGGGCTGAGGTGGTAACACTACGTAATGGAGAGGCTTTAAAATCAGACAGTCCTGGGTTAGATTCCTGGCATCATCACTTCTGGCTATTTTGACATTGGACAACTTCATGTTTTCTAAAAAGCCTAGAAAACGTGTACCAGTGCCTGTCTTTCTCTTTATAGTCATCATTTTGGCAGATTACTGGAAGTTGACTGTTTGGGCCTAAAGGAAGCTGTCCAGTTTGAAATTGTTGTTGTTGCTGTATATCCGTACATATAATTTATTGTCAGGTATATGATTTGCAAATATTTTCTCCTATTCTGTGAGATTTTTCACTTTTTTTTTTTGAAATGGAGTCTTGCTCTGTTGCCCAGGCTGGAGTGCAGTGGCACAATCTTGGCTCACTGCAAGCTCCGCCTCCCAGGTTCATACCATTCTCCTGCCTCAGCCTCCCGAGTGGCTGGGATTACAGGTGCCCACCACCACACCTGACTAATTTTTTCTTTTTTGTATTTCTAGTAGAAATGGAGTTTCACTGTGTTAGCCAGGATGATCTCGATCTCCTGACCTTGTGATCCACCCACCTCGGCCTCCCAAAGTGCTGGGAGTACAGGCATGAGCCACTGCACCCGGCCGATTTTTCACATTTTTGATAATGTCCAGTGATGCACAAGTTTTACATTTTGATTAAGTCCAAATTATCTATTGTTGCTCATGCTTTTGGTGTCATGTCTAAAAATCCTTTGTCAAATGTGAGGTCATAAAAATTTGTTTTTATCTAAGAGTTTTAGCTCTAACAGGTTTTTGATCCATTTTAGTTAAGATTTGTATATTATATATACAAATGTATATGTATATGGTGTATACCTCATTCTTTTGCATGTGACTATCCAGTTGTGCTAGCACCATATGTTGAAGAGATTTTCCTCTCCTCATTGAACAGTCTTGGAACACTTATGGAAAATAATTAACCATAGACACATGGCTTTATTTCTGGACTCTCAATTCTATTCCATTGATCTATCTTTGTGCCAATATCACACTGTTTTGATTACCACTGCTTTATAGTAAGTTTTGAAATTGGGAAGTGTGAGTCTTCCAGCTTTGTTCTGCTGTGATTACCTTTAAAGATTAATCTTTGCTAAAAAAAGTCCCAAGGAACAGGGACAAAGTACAGTGCGGTTTTGACAAGGGAAGAAATACTCTGGGCGGCTGTAGCTGAGATAGATAGATTTAAGTGCTTGGAGGCTGATAATAAAGAAATGAATAAAAAAGTAAAATATATTGAACACCTATTATATGTCAGCTGTTCATATATCTTCACAACAAACTTGAGGAAGTGGGTATTGGCTCCCCATTTTTACCTAGTAACATTCTGAGAATTAATGAGATGAAGTAATTTGCTTGTGCAGCTAGAAAGTGACAGCTGAACCTATGTCATTAAGCTTCTAAAGGCCTATTACCATGCTGCCTTGATAATGAAACTACCTGAATAAATGTATCAACCAGGGTCTAATCAAGAGAAAGAAATCACATGAGTTCTTTGAACAAAGAGAATTTAATATAAATAATTATTATGTAAGTATATTATCTACTGTAAACTAATTGAAAGGGTAAAAAGGTATTTTTTTACCCAGGACAGATAAGGCTTTCCTGTCCGATACAATAGCCACTAGCTACATGTGGCTTTTGAGTACTTAATTATGACTTTTACAATTAGCTAGTCAGTTTCTACAAATAAGTCAGTTGAGAGTCTGATGAGGATTGTGTTAAATCTGCAGGTCACTTTGGGGAGTATTACCATCTTAACAATATCAAGGCTTCTAATCCATGAACATGGTATGTTTTCCCATTTATTTAGATCTTATTCTGTTTTTCAGCAATGTTTTATAGTTCCCAGAATATAAATTTTTTACTTTTTCTGTTAAATTTATTTCCGAGTATTTTATGTCTACATTGATGGAATTGTTTTAAATTTCATTTTCAGATTGTTTATTGCATATGTATAGAAATAAAATCTTTTTTTGTATATTGATCTTGTATCCTGCAACTTTGCTGGACTCATTTTTTTAGTTCTAATAGTCTTCCATCAATTCTGTAGGATTTTCTACATACAAGCTCATGTCATCTGCTCTGAAAAAATAAAGTAAAAATAGTTTTACTTCCTTCTGTCCAATATGGATGCCTTTTTTTCTTTTAAAAATTATTTCCCTGAGTTTTCCAAGATGAATTTCCTTTCCTTTTCTTGGTTAATTGCCCTGGCTAGAGCTTCTAGCACAATGTTGAATAGAGGCAGTGAGAGCAGACATCCTTGTCTTGTTCCTGATTTTAGGGAGCGAGCATCTAATGTTTTATCATCAAGTATAGTGTTGTAGATTTTTTAAAATATTACATTAAATTATTATTCATCTTTCTTAGAGCTGAGGGTCTTGCTGTGTTGGCTAGGCTGGTCTCAAACTCCTGAGCTCAAGTAATCCTCCTGCCTCAGCCTCCTGAGTTGCTGGGATTTCAGATATGAGCCACTATGCCCAGCATATTCATCTTTATTACTGAATTTTTTTTGCAACCCCTTAAATTTCTGTGGTTGAGGTGAGACCCTCACTTACTTTACATCAGTTTTGGCCCTGTGGTTATAGAAGATTTGGGGGAAATTGTGAAAAGTCCTAAAGATTCTGAATTCAGATTGTTTTGCAAGTGTCTTTATATTCTATATCTGTTTTTAAAGAAACCAAATCTGTAAGTGACAGTTCATGCATTCATCATGGTAGTGAGGTTAATTTTAAGATGCCATGCCAAGATTTAATTAACAGGCATTTGTGCAAATCAACAGCCTTAGTTCTATATCAAATGATAAAGTAAACCATATCCTACTTTAACTTTTTTGATCTATTGTTGAACTGTGGGTCTGAATGTGTTCCATAAGATGGTTTCTACTGTGGCTATGAAGATTGTAGAAAAGATAGAGCTACCTACACTTCCCTTTATGTCTTTTGTCATTTTCTTAAATTTGCTAAAAATATTTGTTATGGATCCAGAAAAACTGTTACCTTTATTCAGACCTGCATGCTGTACTCCCTTGAATCCCTTGCACAGTAAAAGTAGAGTGACATAATTTAGTAACATGGTGATTTCTGCTGGAAAGATTTGTATCTGAAATACTGCTTTCTAAGGACTTCTGATTGGTGATTTGCCAGTTTTTTTTTTTTTTACCATATTTGAAAATCACTTATTAAAAAGAGTTAAAACTCTAGTACATTGACTATATGAATTTTATCAGAACAGGTTTTAATTGTTTTACATTTAATTGACTTGTGGCTTTTGATCGAATAGGATGTTAAACAGTATTTCATCTATTTAGAAGGAAATGCTTTGTCTTTTTAATGTAATATTGAGGAATATGATAAACTCTTAAGGAGGCAGTTTATAATTTAATACAGTACTCACAATATTTCTAAGACTGATTGTGATATATAAATCGGAGTGGACCTTAAAGAGGGTTCTTAATTCATATTAGCCTATGTCATTTCAGCAAATGATTAATACTTATTTTTTAAGAAATGCGATAATAAACTTGTCATTGGTAAAGAAATACTTTTGTCTTCTTGTTGTTATTTAGGTGTTGCTTAGTGTTTAGAGCACGGACTTTAGATTTCAGCTATAGATTCACTCAAAAACCAGAATCCTTCAGCTTAAAGACCTCTTGTACAAAGAAAGCAAAATGATGTTGTTTTCTTTTACTATATTAGAAGAATATCATGTTATAAAAATGCTGCTTGCATCTAGATTTCAAGAGTTACTTGGAACTTAATCATATTTTATTATATTAGAGATATAGGCATTTTTGTTTTAAGATAGTTTGTGAATCTCATTTTGCTTGGATAAACAGCTTTCTGATAAGGTGATTACTGTAATATAAAAGCACTTAAGAATTTTACCCTTTGGAACATGGAGGACGAATTGAATTATAGCTTGTTAGCATAGGGATGAGGAAAAAAGAAACAACCTGCACCTGCTTGCTTAAACTCATCCCAAATTGAAAGCTTTAATACATGAAGCCACTTAATTTTCCTTATAAAATGCTCAACAGTTTTTTATCTTCCCTCAATTTATCTATAGATTCCCACTTAAAATCTTTTGTAAGCGTTTTTCTTCTTTCTCCTTCATTGTCTTTTTCTTGTTTGTAATTTATTGTGGGAGAAATAGGATTTTGCATGGTAACTAGGACCCTGAGAGGTGTTTTATATTCTATGGTTTCAGATTTTCTCTTGGTTTCTCTCTCTCTCTCTCTCTCTCTCTCTCTCTCTCTCTCTCTCTCTCTCTCACACACACACACACACACACAAATTGAGATTGGACATCTTTTCTTATGCTTATTCTTTTTAATGCCATTCTTCTGTGAAAGGCCTGTTGAAATATTTGCTCACAGGATTGCTCACCTTTGTTTCATTATGTTTTCTTTTTTTTATTATTATACTTTAAGTTTTAGGGTACACATGCACAACGTGCAGTTTTGTTACATATGTATATATGTGCCATGTTGGTGTGCTGCACCTATTAACTCTTCATTTAACATTAGGTATATCTCCTATTGCTATCCCTCCCTCCTCCCTCAACCCCACAACAGGCCCCGGTGTGTGATGTTCCCCTTCCTGTGTCCATGTGTTCTCATTGTTCGATTCCCACCTATGAGTGAGAACATGCAGTGTTTGGTTTTTTGTCCTTGAGATAGTTTGCTGAGAATGATGGTTTCCAGTTTCATCCATGTTCCTACAAAGGACATGAACTCATCCTTTTTTATGGCTGCATAGTATTCCATGGTGTATATGTGCCACATTTTCTTAATCCAGTCTATCATTATTAGACATTTGGGTTGGTTCCAAGTCTTTGCTATTGTGAATAGTGCCACAATAAACATACGTGTGCATGTGTCTTTATAGCAGCATGATTTATAATCCTTTGGGTATATACCCAGTAATGGGATGGCTGGGTCAAGTGGTATTTCTTCATTATGTTTTTAGAATATTTTATGTATGATGAATATTAAACCTTTGCTTATGTTGCACATCTCCTGGCTTCCAACCTCACACCCCCCTGCCTCTTGTTAATTATGTTTATGGTGTTTTGTACCATATAGAATTGCAACTTTTTGTAACCAGCAAACTTAAACGTTATTTTCTTTATGGGCTCTAAGTTTTGTGTCAGCCCTTAGAAAGATTTTGTGACTCATTAAAATTTTTTTAAAAAAATTCTCCTTTATCTTCTAGTTTTTTTTGTGTTTTTTTTTTTCTTGAGACGGCGTCTTGCTCTGTTGGCCTGACTGGAGTGCAGTGGTGTGATCTTGGCTCACTGCAACCTCCACCTCCTGGGTTCAAGCAATTCTCCTGCCTCAGCCTCCTGACTAGCTGCGATTACAGGTGTGCGCCACACGCCCAGCTAATTTTTTGTAATTTTTTTTTTAGTAGAGACAGGGTTTCGCCATGTTGGCCAGGCTGGTCTCAAACTCCTGACCTCGTGATCTGCCCACCTCAGCCTCCCAAAGTGGTGGGATTACAGGCGTGAGCCGCTGTGCCTGGCCTCTACTACTTTTTTTTTTTTTTTTTGAGACGGAGTCTCGCTCTGTCGCCCAGGCTGGAGTGCAGTGGCGCATCTCTGCTCACTGCAAGCTCCGCCTCCTGGGTTCACGCCATTCTCCTGCCTCAGTCTCCCGCGTAGCTGGGACTACAGGCACCTGCCACCACACCGGCTAATTTTTTGTATTTTTTTTTTTTTTTAGTAGAGACAGGGTTTCACCGTGTTAGCCAGGATGGTCTCGATCTCCTGACCTTTGTGATCCACCTGCCTCGGCCTCCCAAAGTGCTGGGATTACAGGCGTGAGCCACCACATCTGGCCCTCTACTACTTTTACAATTTTATTTTTTCATATTGCAATATTTAATCTATCTGAAACATATGGTATAGATAGGATTTTAATCTCCTCTCCCCAGCATAGCCAGTTTCCCCTAAAGTGTTTTTTGAGGAGTTTTATCTTCCTACTGATTTCAACTGCCACATTCATGATATAGTTAATAACCATATGTATTTTGATCTATTTTTAGATTCGATTCTGTTCATTCCTCTGTCTGTTCCCACACTATTACCACACTGTAATAGTTACTATTTTTTTTTACTACATTTTAATATCCACTGGAAATAGTTTCCTTGCCTCTGCCTCTACAACCACCCTCCCCAAACACCAGCCATGATGTTTGTGGCTTATTTTTCTTTTTTAAGCTTATTGGACAATTTTTATGTGTTCAGTTCTCCCAATGAACTATAGATTCAACGTACAAAATATCCACCTTCTCCATAAAAAATCTGACTCTTTTAGGGAATTTGATTGAAATTGTATTGAATTTATATATTAAATTTGAAGGAAGTTTGCATCTTTATGATTTTGAGTTTGTCTGTTCCTGGATATGGTGTGTGTGTGTGTATGTGCGTGTGAGCGCGTGTGTTTCCATTTATTCAGGGTCATTTATTCTTTTAAGTGCTTCCATAAAATTTTATTTTTCTTTTTATTTATTTATTACTTTTTTTTTGAGACGGAGTCTCACTCTGTCGCCCAGGCTGGAGTGCAGTGGCGCAATCTCGGCTCACTGCAAGCTCTGCCTCCCGGTTTCACGCCATTCTCCTGCCTCAGCCTCCCGAGTAGCTGGGACTACAGGCGCCCACCACCACGCCTGGATAATTTTTTTGTATTTTTAGTAGATACGGGGTTTCGCCATGTTAGCCAGGATGGTCTTGATCTCCTGACCTTGTCGTGATCTGCCCACCTCAGCCTCCCAAAGTGCTGGGATTACAGGTGTGAGCCACCGTGCCCGGCCATAAATTTGATTTTTCATATGTCTTTCATACATCTTTTAAAGCATATTTGTAAGTTTTTTTTTTTAACAAACTTTGCTGCTCTCAGGTAGGTGATATTTTTTCCAGTACTTTTAGAATATGATATTGGTGGAATATAAGAAATCCTTGTTTTCATGGACCTGACATTCTTGTGATTGGCCTCTCATTGTGCTAGTTTTTCAGTTGATACTTTTGCATTTTCCATAAACCTTATGTTACCTATAAATCATTAATTTTTAGACAATCATTTATGATCCTGCAGCAGCAACATTCCTCAGGAACTTGTTAGCAACGCAAATTCTCTAGACCGATCCCACACCAACTGAAAGAGAAACTCTTTCCAGCAATTTTTGCTTCACATGTCTCCAAAGTCCGATGTATGCTCAAATTTGGAGACCACTGATGTAAATAATAATTTTATGCTGTCTTGCTCATATTTTTGTTTCTTACATTTTTTAAATTGCAAGATGAGTGTGTATCAGGGCTCAGTGGATTACATAGAATGAACACTGACTGAATAGGCTGAGACAAATCGCTAACATCCATGGGTAAGATAGGAGGGGAATGATGAGACATGAATTATTCCTTAATTTCTTAATTCCTTAATTAGGTGAATAAGGAAAAAGTAAATCAGAGAGAGAGAGAGAAGGAAAGAAAGAAGGAAATTAAGTATACAATTTAGGGTGAGCATTTTAGTGGTTGACAGAGGGAAGTCTGATTCAAAGTAAGATCACTCCTATAGATAAGTAAGAATTGTAACATTATGAAATTGCAAGAAGTAAAGACAGCTAAGCCTAAGCCTGGCATTTGATACTTAATGAATGTTTGTAAGATGAAGTTCAGTCTTTGCAATATGAGGGTCACCACCATTAGAAAATCATATAGAATTGCATTAATACAAGGATAATACTTTCAATATTGGAAAAAAAGCCAATTGCAATGATGAGTCAGATGATACCATGAGCCAACAATACAACTCAAAGCCATTCCTAAAGCCCATTATGAATGACAACGTGAGAAGGGACTACCAAGGGATCTTGTCAGGAAAGAAGGAGGCCAGGTGTGGTGGCTTATGCCCATAATCCCAACACTTTGGGAGGCCGAAACAGGAGGACTGCTTGAGGCCAAGAGTTTGAGACAAGCCTGAGCAATATAGTGAGACACTCCTGTCTAAAAAGAAAAAAAAAAAAGAAAGAAAAGATGGGAGGAATGATATTAAGCAGTGGAACTGCATGGTGTATGGTGTATACCTATAGCCGACATGAAGTACAATGATAGTGACTGCATGGTGGTGACATGGACAGATTGCTTCAGTGACTATAGCAGGGAAGCTGAAATTGTTGAGAAGAGTGTGTCAGCCACTCTGGCACTTGGCCAGGAAAAGGGAGCAACCTAAGAAACATGGGAATCCAGTCTTTTTGGTAGGAGTTTAGACCTAAAAGTAGCTGTGAACATACCTCTCTGGACCCCCCAGTTGTAGCATGAGATGCTGGTCAAGGGGAAACCAGGCAGGCTGATCATGTACTTAAAATGAGTGTTCTGAAATAGGCTTTAGCTGCAACCATTAGTATAGTGCAACTGTTATTTTGTTAGGGTGTGTATGTGGGAGCATACCAGATAGACCTATCAATTTTTAGATTTACTGTAGTGAAAAATCACCACTCAATCCAACAGTTAGTGCTCAGGTATTTTAGGATAAGACCTCTTTAGTGCCACAGGTGGGAGGGGAGAATAAGCTAAATGATTCTATGATCTAACACTCTGGGACATTTAAAAAAATCAACTTTTGTCTAACTAACTATTTTTTAAAGAACACAGCTCTCTGTTAAACCTCAGATTTTGCATTTTCAAGATGATTTTGAATTTTTGTGATGCTGCTATATATAACTTAATTTAGAGGAGTGCAATTATGTGCAGTTTTTCTAGATTTTGCGGTTTTTTGATTTTGTCGTGTTTAGCATTTTTCACTAATCCTGTCAGCTTTCTTTTCTTACCACAGTACTTATCAAAATTTTATTTGAAGACAGAGTACTAGAGAAACTCCTAAAATTTCTTTTACATAGCATCAGTTTAATTCATACGTGAGACTTACCTTATGTAGTGTGAAATTGGCCTAAGGATATCTCAAATCTGATTATTTTAAAGCTATTGGTGTTTGGACAGAGTAAGAAAGAGGGATATAGTGGGTTTTAATTAAATGCTAGGTCATAAACTGGAATCTTTATTTGAAATATTATCTAAGATAGGTGCTTGAGAAATATTAGATTCGTGAATTACTTAAATACTTATGAATAAAATTGCTTGAACTTATGCAAGATATCTCAACTATCATAAGCAGTTTTGTCAGTTTTGTTTCTGGTGAGCTATATTGAATATTTTAAGGGCAAAACTACAATTAGGTCGTTGGCAGGTATGTGCTCTGAGTAATGATTAGTTTCCCTTTTATTCATGAGAGTGTCATGGCCAGGGGAAAGTGTGCATTTTTAATTACAATACTTGTCTCGTTATATTTTTGTTCTGTCTGGTTTTATTTCTTTGAAAGCTCTTTAAAAAAAATGTTGGCCTTTCTACGTCATATCCTGTCTGCTCACCTACATAGTCCCGACTTTAGGGCAGAAATAATATTTTCTACTTTTTTTGTTTCTTCTTTATTAGAAAATTCCAAACATGCAGAAAAGTACAATATACCAGTTGCCCATGTAGCCACCATGTAGCTGTGTAAAACCTCAAAATTTTACCATTTTTGTTTTAGATCCTCAATAGAAAAGATACAGGTGAAGCTCCTAGAGTATCCTTCCACAATTACATTTTCCTACTATCCTCTCCTGGGGGAACTACTGTCCAAAATTTGGTATTTATCATTTCCATATTTTGTCCTTTTTCTATATCTGTGTGTGTGTGTGTGTGTGTATGTGTCTACATGTGTGTACTTGTGTATTTGAACTTCTTCAGTTTACAGTTTTGTCTAATGTAATGCTATTCAGATTTACCTGCTCTAGTATCTCCTATTATGAAAACAAAATAAAACAAAACATTAACTACTTGTACATTATGTCTCATCCAACTGCCACCCATTTCTCTACTCTATTAAAGGAGCACTCCTTGTAAGAGTTGTGTGTACTTATTTCCTCTCTCCCTTCTAATTCTTAAACTCACACTAATCAACTCATCTCTATCACTCCACGCAACCCAGTCTTACTTAACAAGGTCTCCAGTTGCCTCTCTGTTACTACACTAAGTTGTCATTTCTCACTTCCTTAATCTCTCAGCAGCATCTGACATACTTGCTTACTCTTTTCTTCATATAACACCTTATTTTGTCTTCTGGGTGACCACACCTTCTTGGTTTGCCTTCTAGCCCATGGCCTCTCCTTACTCTTTTTACCAGATCCTTTTTATCTTTTTATTTCAAAATTAATTGAGCAAAAAATTACAGGATTAAAAGTAAACATCTCTCCCATCTCATATTCCTTCTCACAAATAAAGGCTATAAACAGGCTTTATGTGTTGTGCGTGTGCATGCACATGTGTGTGAATTCATAGGTGAAGACAGTGCCTCAATTGAAATAGCATTTATTTGTTTCTTATTTCGATTATGGTTGATGCGAAAGTAATTGTGGTTTTTGTCATTAAAAGTAATTGCAGTTTTTTTTTTTTTTTTTTTTGAGACGGAGTCTCGCTCTGTCACCCAGGCTGGAGTGCAGTGGCGCGATCTCGGCTCACTGCAAGCTCTGCCTCCCGGGTTCACGCCATTCTCCTGCCTCAGCCTCTCCGAGTAGCTGGGACTACAGGCGCCTGCCACCACGCCCGGCTAATTTTTTGTATTTTTGGTAGAGACGGGGTTTCACCGTGGTCTCGATCTCCTGACCTCGTTATCCGCCCGCCTCGGCCTCCCAAAGTGCTGGAATTACAAGCGTGAGCCACCGCGCCCGGTCGTAATTGCAGTTTTAATGGCAAAAACCGCAATAACTTTCACACCAACCTAATATTGGTTTTATATGTGCTTCTTGCTTATATTATTTCCTTACTTTACTATTATATGTTATTGTTTTCACTAATTTGTGTAAGTTAAAATTATTAGCCCTTTGTTGCCTGTCATGTGTTTATGAATTATTTTTCCTAGTTTATCAGTTGCCTGAGGGCCTTGGCATATTCGAAGTACAGAGTTTTAATTTTTTTCTATGATCAGATTGAATAGTCGGTTATGATTTCTGACATTCGGGTGCTGCTTGCCTTCTTCACTGCATGATTATAAATAATTTCACTTAGGTTTTCTTTTGGTACTCTTACAGCTTCATTTTGTTACCTCTAAATTTTGATCCTTCTGGAATGTATTTCAGGGCAACAAGTGAAATAGTGGATAACCTGTGCTTTTTTAAAAAAATAAACACTACCAAATGGCTACCCAGTTGTCCTGAAATCACTTACTCAATCATTCCCCCTTCTCTTACTTGTTTGAAAGGCCATCTTTACCCCAGAGTAACTCCCTGCTGTATTTGCATTCCTCACAAGATCTTGAAATAATTTATTTATTTCTGTTTTATTTTTCAAGCCACTGCAGTAAGGTTCTCCCCACTGATGTTGAAACTGCTCTTGGTAAAGGTCACCACTCATATTATAATTGTTAAATCAAGTAGATGTATCTTACTTGGTCTTGAATTTGTTTTTGTTTTTTATTATTGTACTTTAAGTTTTAGGGTACATGTGCACAATGTGCAGGTTTGTTACATATGTATCCATGTGCCATGTTGGTATGCTGCACCCATTAACCCGTCATTTAACATTAGGTATATCTCCTAATGCTATCCCTCCCCCCTCCCCCCACCCCACAACAGTCCCCGGAGTGTGATGTTCCCTTTCTTGTGTCCATGTGTTCTCATTGTTCAATTCCCACCTATGAGTGAGATTATGTGGTGTTTGGTTTTTTGTCCTTGCGATAGTTTACTGAGAATGATGATTTCCAGTTTCATCCATGTCCCTACAAAGGACATGAACTCATCATTTTTTATGGCTGCATAGTATTCCATGGTGTATATGTGCCACATTTTCTTAATCCAGTCTATCGTTGTTGGACATTTGGGTTGGTTCCAAGTCTTTGCTATTGTGAATAGTGCCGCAATAAACATACGTGTGCATGTGTCTTTATAGCAGCATGATTTATAGTCCTTTGGGTATATACCCAGTAATGGGATGGCTGGGTCAAATGGTATTTCTAGTTCTAGATCCCTGAGGAACTGCCACACTGAGTCTTGAATTTGTTGAATGCTCTTGAACTACTCTTCTTTTTTAGCTTTTATCTCACAATTCTCATAGTTTCCCTGCTACCGTTCTCTCTGTTTTCCTTACTAGTTTGTCTTCTTCCATTTCTTTGGGATTCCACCTTCTCATGCTGAATATATTCGTTTTCTGCTTTTTATTTATTTATAATTTTTGTGGGCACATAGTAGGTGTATATATTTATGGTATATATGAGCTGTTTAGATACAGACATGTAATGGGAAATAAACACATCATGGAGAATGGGGTGTCCATCCCCTCAAGCATTTATCCTTTGAGTTACAAGCAATCTAATTATACTCTTTAAGTTATTTCAAAATGTACACCTAAGTTGTTATTAACTATAGTTGCTCCTGTTGTGCTATCAAATAATAGATCTTATTTATTCTATCTAACTGTAGTTTTGTACTCATTAACCATCCCCACTTCTCCCTACCCAACTACCCTTCCTAGCCTCTGGTAGCCATCATTCTACCATCTGTCTCCATGAGTTCAATCATTTTAATTTTTAGCTCCCACAAGTAACAGAGAACATGCGAAGTTTGTCTTTCTGTGCCTGGCTTATTTCACTTAACACAATGTCCTCCAGTTCTATCCATGTTATTGCAATTGACAAGATCACATTCTTTTTGTAGTTAAATAGTACTCCATTGTGTATATGTGCTACATCTTCTTTATCCATTCATCTGTTGATGGACACTTAGGTTGCTTCCAAATCTTGGCTATTGAATAGTGCTACAATAAACATGGGATTGCAGATACCTCTTTGATACATAGATTTTCTTTCTTTGGGGTTTGTAATTAGCAGTGGGATTGCTGGATCATATGGTAGCTCTATTTTTAGTTTGTTGAGGAATTGCCAAACTGTTCTCCATAGTAGTGGTACTAATTTACATTCCACCAACAGTGGACAAGGGTTTCCTTTTATCCACATCCTCGCCAGCATTAGTTATTGCCTGTCTTTTGGATAAAAGCCATTTTAACTGAGATGAGATGACATCTCAGTGTAGTTTTATTTTTATTTTTAGTTTTTGGAGACAGAGTCTCACTCTGCTGCCCAAGCTGCAGTGCAGTGGCTCAATCTCAGCTCACTGCAATCTCTGCCACCCGGGTTCAAGCAATTCTCTTGTCAGCTTCCTGAGTAGCTGAGATTACAGGCATGCGCCACCACGCCCATCTACTTTTTTGTGTGTGTATTTTTAGTAGACATGGGTTTTCATCATGTTGGCCAGCTGGCCTCAAACTCCTCACCTCAAGTGATCCACCAGCCTCAGCCTCCCAAAGTGCTGGGATTACAGGCGTGAACCATCATGCCTGGCCCTCAGTGTAGTTTTGATTTGCATTTCTCTAATGATCAATGATATCAGCCACCTTTTTATTGGCCTGTTTGCCATATGTATGTCTTCTTTTTAGAAATGTCTATTCAGATAGTTTGCCCATTTCTTTTTCTTTTTTTTTTTTTTTTTGATGGAATCTTGCTCTGTCACCCAGGCTGGAGTGCAGTGGCACGATCTTGGTTCACTGCAAGCTCCACCTCCCAGGTTCACACCATTCTCCTGCCTCAGCCTCCCAAGTAGCTGGGACTACAGGCGCCCACCACCACGCCTGGCTAATTTTTTTGTATTTTTAGTATAGACAGGGTTTCACTGTGTTAGCCAGGATGGTCTCCATCTCCTGACCTTGTGATCTGCCTGCCTCAGCCTCTCAAAGTGCTGGGATTACAGGCATGAGCCACCACACCCAGCCTATTTTGCCCATTTCTTAATTGGATTATTAGAATTTTTTCTATAGAGTTGCTGAGCTCCTTACATATTTTGGTTATTAATCACTTGTCAGATGGATGGTTTGCATGTGGGAAAAAATAGATGCAAATTATCCATCTATCATTGTCTCTTCATTTTGTTGATTGTTTTCTTTGCTGTGCAGAAACTTTTTAACTTGATGTGATCCCATTTGTCCATTTTTGCTTTGGTTGTCTGTGCTTGTCAGGTATTGCTCAAGAAATCTTTGCCTAGACCAATATTCTGGAGTCTTTCCCCAGTGTTTTCTTTTAGAAGTTTTATAGTTTGAGGTCTTAGATTTATGTCTTTAATCCATTTTGATTTGATGTTTGTATATGGTGAGAGATAGGGGTCTAGTTTCATTCTTCTGCATATGGATACCCAGTTTTCTCAGCATGATTTATTGAAAAGACTGTCCTTTCCCTAATGCATATTCTTGGCACCTTTGTAAAAAATGAGTTCATTGTAGATGTATGGATTTATTTCTGGGTTCTCTATTCTGTTCCATTGGTCAATGTGTCTTTTCTTATTCCAGGACCATGCTGTTTTGGTTATTGTAGCTCTAGAGTATAATTTGAGGTGAGGTAATGTGATTCTTCTGATTTTCCTTTTTTTTTTTTTCCTCAGAGTAACTTTGGCAATTCTGGTCTTTTGTGGTTCTTATTAATTTTAGGATTATTATTTCTATTTCTGTGAAGAATGTCATTGGTATTTTGATAGGGATTACATTGAATCTGTAAACAGCATTGGGTAGTATGGAAATTTTAGCAATATTGATTCCTCCAATCCATGAAGATGAAATATGTTTCCATTTTGTTGTGTCCGCTTCAATTTTTCATCAGTGTTTTATAGTTTTCATTGTAGAGGTCTTTAACATCTTTGGTTAATTCTTAGGTATTTTCCTTTATGTGTGGCTATTATAAGTGGGATTACTTTCTCGGTTTCTTTTTCAGATTGTTCACTTTTGACATATAGTAATGCTACTGATTTTTTATGTTGATTTTGTATCGCAGCTTTACTGAATTTATCAGTTCTAATAGTTTTTGGGTGGAGCCTTTAGGTTTCTCCAAATATAAGATCATGTTATCTACAGTCAAGGATAATTTGATTTCTTCCTTTCCATTTTGTAAGCCTTTATTTCTTTCTCTTGTCTGGTTGCTCTATCTAGGACTTCCTGTACTATGTTGAGTAACAATGGTGAAAATGGGCATCCATATTTTGTTCCAGATCTTAGAAGAAAGGCTTTCAGTTTTTCACCATTCAATATGATACTAGCTGTGGGTCTGACATAAACAGCCTTTATTGTGGTGAGGTGTATTCCTTTTATACCCAGGTTTTTGAGGGTTTTCTTTTTATCATGAAGCAATATTGAATTTTATCAAATACTTTTTCATTATCAATTGAAATGATCATAAGGTTTTTGTCCTTCCTTCTATTGATATTATATACCACATTGATTGATTTATGTATGTTGAACCATCCTTGCATCCCTGGGGCAAAACCCATTTGATCTTGACGAATGGTCTTTTTAATGTGTTGTTGAATTCAGTTTGCTAATATTTTGTGGAGGATTTTTGCATCAATGTTCATCAGATATATTGGCCTATAGTTTTCTTTCTGTGATGTGTCTTTGTTTGGTTTTGGTATCAGGACAATACTGGCCTGGTAGAATGAGTTTTGCAGTATTCATTCCTCCTCCATTATTTGGAATAGTTTGAGTAGGATTGGCATTATTTCTTCTGGAAAGGTTTGGTGAAATTCATCAGTGAAGCCATCTGATCCTGTACTTTCCTGTGCTGGAGACACTTCATTACCGTTTCAATCTCATTACTTGTTATTGGTCTGTTCAGGTTTTGGATTTTTTCATGGGTCAATGTCACTAGGTTGTGTATGTCTAGAAATTTATTAATTTATTCTTGATTGTCCAATTTATTGTCATGTACTTGCTCATAGTAGCCAGTAATGATCCTTTGAATTTCTGCAGTATCAGTTGTAATGTCTCCTTTTTCTTTGATTTTATTTATTTGGGTCTTTTCTTCATTTTTCTGTCTGGCTCAGGGTTTGTCAATTTTGTTTCTCTTTTCAAAAAACCAACTTTTCATTTCGTTGATCTTTTGTAATTTTTTTTTATTTCAATGTCATCTATTTCTGCTCTGATCTTTATGATTTCTTTTCTTCTATTAAGTTTGGGTTTGGTTTGCTTTTTTTCTATTTCCCTAAGATGCACTGTTAGGTTGTTTATTAGAATTTTATGTCTTTTTGATGTAGGCATTTGTAACTATAAACTCTCCTTTTAGTACTGCTTTCACTGTATCTTATAGGTTTTGTATGTTTTGTTTACATTATCATTTGTTTCAAGAATTTTTTGGATTTCCTTCTTAATTTCTTTTTATGAAATCTGCCATGAGAGAACACCTTCTTAATTTCTTCATTGACCCACTGATCATTCAGGAGCATATATTTTAATTTTCATGTGTTTGTACAGTTTCCAAAATTTCTCTTGTTATTGATTTCTAGTTATATTCTATTGTGGTCAGAGAAGATGCTTGATGTAACTTCAATTTTTTTGAATGTTTTAATACTTGTTTTGTGGCCCAACATATGGCCTGTCCTTGAAAGTGATCCATATGCTGAGGAGAAGAATGTGTAATCTGTGCTGGTGGATGAAATGTTCTGTAAATTTCTATTAGTTCCATTTGTTCTATAGTGCAGATTAAGTCCAATGTTTCTTAGTTGATTTTTCAGTCTGGGTGATGTGTCCAATGCTGAAAATGGGTTATTGAAGTCTCCAGCTATGATTGTACTGGGGTCTATTGCTGTCTTTAGGTCTAATAATATTTACTTTATATGCCTAAGTCCTCCAGTGTCGGGTGCATATATGATTACAATTTTATATCCTGTTGCCAACTTGACCCCTTTATCAGTATAAAATGCCATTTTGTCTCTTTATAGTTTTTGTCTTGAAATATGTTTTGTGATATAAATATAGCTATCCTTGCTCTTTTTTTGGTTTCCATTTGCATGGAGTATCTTTTTCCATTCCCTTATTTTTGAACTAAGTATGTCTCTACAGGTTATGTGTACTTTTCGTAGGCAACAGATCTTTGGGTCTTGTTTTTGAAAACCATTCAGCCAATCTATGTCTTTTGATTGTAGGATTTAGTCGCGTAGATTCAATGTTGTAAGGACTTACTCCAGCCATTTTGTTATTTATTTTCTGGTTATTTTATGGTCTTCTCTTCCTCCTTTCCTTCCCTCCTGTCTTCCTTTAGTGAAAATAATTTTCTCTGGTTGTATATGTTAATTTTTTATATATCATTTATGTTTTTTGATATGAGGTTACCATGAGACTTTCAAATAATATCTTATAACTCAGTATTTAAACTGTCGACAGCTTAATACTGAATGTGTAAATAATCAAACAAAAAAGCAAGAGAAAACCAGAGAAAACCAATAAATCTCTACACTTTAACTTCTTCCCCTAGCTTTTTAACTTTTTGTTGTCTCTTTCTTTTCTTTTTGAGACAGGGTCTCACTCTGTCATCCAGGCTGGAGTGCAGTGGTGTGATCTCAGCTCACTGTAGCCTCGAGACCTCCTGGCCTCAAGTTATCCACCCACCTCAACCTCCCTAGTAGCTGGGACTATAGGCATGCACCACCATGCCTAGCTAGTTTTTGTATTTTTTGTAGAGACAGAGTTTTGCCATGTTGCCCAGACTGGTCTTGAACTCCTGGGTGCAAGTGATCCACTCACCTTGGTCCCCCAAAGTATTGGGGCTACAGGCATGAGCCATTGTGCCTGGCCTGATGTTTCTATTTATATCTTGTCATACTGTTTATGCTGTGAAAAGTTGTAATTATATTTCACCGTGTTATAATATTCTGTGGTTTTCAGTGTGCTTATCATTACTAGTAGGTTTTGTACCTTCTGAAGATTTTGTCTTGCTCAATAATATCCTTTTCTTTCAGATTGAGGAACTCCCTTTAGCATTTCTTCTAGGACAGATCTGGTGTTGATGAAATTCCTCAGCTTTTGTTTGTCAAGGAAGGTCTTTATTTCTCCTTCAAGTTTGAAAGATATTTTTGCCAGATATACTACTCTAGGGTAAAAGTTTTTTTTTCCTTCAACACTTTAAATATGTCATGTCACTCTCTCCTAGCCTATAAGGTTTCCACTGAAAAGCCTGCTGACAGATGTGTTGGAGCTCCATTGTATGTTATTTGTTTCTTTTCTCTTGCTGCTTTAGGATCCTTTCTTTGTCCTTGACCTTTGGGAGTTTGATAATTAAATGCTTTGAGGTAGTCTTCTTTGAGCTAAATCTACTTGATGTTCTGTAACCTTCTTATACTTGAATATTGATATCTTTCTCTAGGTTTGGGAAGTTCCCTGTTATTATCCCTTTGAATAAACTTTCTATCCTCATTTCTCTATCTACCACTTCTTTAATGCCAATAACTCCTAGATTTGCCCTTTTGAGACTATTTTCTAAATATTGTAAGTATACTTTCTTTTTTCTTTTGTCTCTCTATTTTCAAATAACCTATATTCAAGCTCACTAATTCTTATGTTTCATTGTTTACTGTTGAGAGACTCTGACTCATTCTTCAGTATGTCATTTGTATTTTTCAGCTCTCATCTGATAGGATTCTGAATTCTTTCTCTGTGTTATCTTTAATTTCACTGAGGTTCATCAAAACAGCTATTTTGAATTCTCCATCTGAAATGTGACATATCCCTGTCTCTCTAAGACTGGTCTCTGGTGCCTCATTTAGTTTGTTTGGTGAGGTCATATTTCCTGGGTGGTCTCAATGTTTGTAGATTTTCATTGGGGTCTGGGCATTGAACAGTTACGTATTTATTTTAATCTTTGCAGTGTGGACTTGTTTTTAGTCATCCTTCCTGGGAAGGCTTTCCAGGTATTTAAAGGGACATGGGTGTTGTGATCTAAGTAAGTCTTTGGTCACTGTGGCTATATTTTCATTAGTGGACATCCCAAGCCTCGTCACGCTGTGGCCCTTGCAAACTCTTGGAGATACCTTTTTTGCTAAGATCCAGAAGAATTCTATGGATTACCAGGCAGAGACTCTTGTTCTCTTCCCCTAATTTCTCCTAAACAAATGGAGTCTCTCTCTCTCTCTTTCCTGAGTTGTTTAGAGCTGAGGGAGAGGTGACACCAGCACCTCTGTGGCAACCACCACTGGGACTGCACTGGGTCCCACCTGATGCTAGCACAGCCCTGGGTCTTGCCCAAGGCTCATGGTAACCACTTCCTGGCTACTGCTTATGTTCATTCAAGGCCCAAGTGCTCTACGATCAGCATGTGGTGAATCCAGCCAGGCTTGTGTCCTTCCCTTCAGCATGGTGAGTTCTCCCTGGCCCTGGGTGTGTCCAGAGATCCTGTCTGGGAGTTAAAGCCTAGAGTCGGAAACCTTAGGAATCTACCTGGTGCTCTAGTCTACTGTTACTGAGCTGGCACTCAAGTTGCAAGACAAAGTCCTTCCTACTTTCCCCTCTCCTTTCCTGAAGCAGAGGAGCCACTGCTTTTGGCCACCCTTACCCCAGGGCTGTAATGAGTACTATCTAGCTACCAGTGATGTTCACTCAAGGCCCAAGTGCTCCTCAGTCAGCTTGTGGTGAATGCTGCCTGTCCTGAGTCTTTCTCTTCAGGGCAGTGGGCTCCCCTCTGGCCAGGACAGGTCCAGAAATACCGTCCAGGAGTCCAGGCCTGGAATTGGGGACTGTAGGAGACTGCTTGGTCCTTTACCCCACTGTGGTCTCTCCACATAGCTAACACATCTAGGAATGTTCTGGGTCACACGTGAAGCCAGCATGGCTCTGGGTCTCACCCAAAACCCACAGTGAGTATTGCCTCACTACCACTGCTTATTTTTCAGGGCCCAAGGGCCCTTTAATCAGCAGATGATGAATCCTGCTTAGGACTGGGTCCTTCCCTTCAAGACAGCAGGTTTCCTTTTTGCTCAGGGTGTCTGTAGAAATGTCATCTGAGAACTAGGGCCTGGAATGGGGGCTTCAGAACTATGCCTGCTGCCCTAGCCTACTGTAGGTAAGCTAGTATGCAAGTTGCAAGACAAAATCATCTTTTTCCCTTCTGTCCTCAAGTGGAAGGAAGGAGTCTCTCCCGTAGCTGTGAACTGTGCTGCCTGGGGTTATGGGAGGGCTGATGCAAGCACTCCCTTGAGTGCACCAGCTTGTGTCTCACTGGGTCATGTGCACCCCACATCCACTGGCTTTGAGCCCAGCATAACACCAGGACTTGCCTGGGAATTGCAGTCCTAGTGGCCTGGACTGCCTTCTCAATTTATTTAGAATGCCAGAGCGCTTTAGCCTATGCTGGCAGGGCTTGATGGAACTCAGGTTCTAATCATTGGGATAAGCAATTTATCTCTTCCTAGGCCTGGTCTAAATGCTCCCTCCATGGTCGTTGGCTGAGTTTTCCCCTTTGTTGCTCTACTCTGACAGGGTAGCACTGAGTTCCCATGGAAAGTCCCACCATTACTGCAATCTCTCTCCTCTGGTGCACAGATTCTCCCTCTGCACAATGTGGCCACTGCCAGGGGATGGAGGGGTGGTGGTGTAGGCGATTAAGGGCTGTATATCCTACGATCTTCAGGGCCTCTTTCCTTAATATGATGTTAAAACAAGGTATTGTGATCATTCACCTGATTTTTGGTTGTTATGAAAGTTCTTTTTTTGTGTAAATAGTTGTTCAATTTCATCTTCCTACAGGAGAGATGATCACTTGAGGCTTCTATTCAGCCATCTTGCTCTGCCTGCCTTCACTTGAGTAACATTTCCCAATCTCATCATTTCACTTGTTACTTAATTGGCTAAATATTCCTACATTGACACTTCTAGTTCCAATCTAAATCTAGATGTAATCTTTTCAATTTTCTGTTAGACACTGTTTGGTGTGTCCTGTGATACATAAATGTGTGTACATCAAACAATTGTTCTCCTTTTTTCAATATTTTTCCTTATTCTCTACATGCTACCTCACTTGATATCTTCATCCTCATCCCAGTTATTTAAACAGATTTTGTGATTTTGTTTGTGATCTCCTTATCCCTGTAATATCTATTCATGTTCTTTTAGTCGATCAGTCCTAGTTCACTCTGGCTATCCTCATAGACCTTGTCTGGGCTCTTATCTCAGTTCTTGACTGTAGAAGAACTTTCTTAACTGATCTCTAGATATCTAGTCTGTCTCTCTTCCATCCCTATATTGGAGCCGTGCTAATTTTCAAATATGTATTTGTCTATATATATGATCTGGCTAAAAATTTTAGTTAAAGTTAAATCCCACATAAACTTGATCACATGTGTTTACTTCTCCCTTCCTAACTTCATGAAAACGAGAGTAAGGTAATGGAAAAACCCAATAAGACAAAGAGAACAGGAGTAGAAGCATTGATAGATGTAAGGTTCAAACTAACTTTTACTTATTGCAATGGAAGTTTCAACTTGAATATCTCCTTCTACGTGAACTTCTGAGAGAAACCAACTAATTCTTCCCATAGAGCTCCTAATATTTTAAGACTTGGAGGTACCTGGTCTGTGGAAGGCAGGAATGTGTCATGAGATTGGATACATGAGTTATTTGTTGAAAATCTTTATGATAAGTGGCTGCAGTTCCATGTCGTATCACCTACTCCCTGCTCCTTAGGATACCAAAGAGTTTATATTCTGGAGAATCTGAATGAGAATGTCCCAGACTTAGAAATCCAGGCACAGTAGGAGGATTGGTTGAAATAAGAAGACTGTGTTATTCTGTTTTGTGCTGCTATAACAGAGTACATTATAATTTATATATAACAGATTAATTTACAATGAGCAGAAATTTATTTCTCACAGTTCTGGAAGCTAGAACATTCAGGATAAAGAGGCTGGCATCTGACAAGGGCATTCTTGCTGTGTCATTCCATGGCAGAAGTTGGAAGGGCAAAAAGAGACAGAGGGAGAGAGAGAACACACAAGAGGAGGATGAACTTGAACTTGTCCTTTTATAAGGAACGCACTCCCATGATAATGGCATTAATCCTTCATGAGGGTGGTGCCCCCATGGCCAAACACCTCCTGTTAGGCCCCACCTCCCAACACTGTTGCACTGAGGTCAAGTTTCCAACACATGCTTTTTTGGGGGCACATTCAAACCATAGCAGAGATTAAGAGAAAATTTGCATACCTAATTTCAGGACCTGTATGTTTCATCCTAGATACAATTAGTGAAACAGGGCATGAGTTATTTAGTTTTACATTATCAGATTTCTAGTAGTAATCTAGATATAGATTTTTCCCTTTTCAACATCTTCTAAATGTATAGTCTAAACATAATTTAAAAATTTTAACATCTCAAATTCTCTCATCACTTTAACATGTTTTAGAAAAGGTAAATCAAAGGTCAGTTCATGTGAGATTCTGTAAAATATTAATTTCATTTAGCCTATTCAGTTTCTTTACTTGTAATAACAGAATTGTAAGCAGAAAAATGATTGTACAAATAAACATAAATGATGTCATTTGATTTATTTCCTTTTTAGAATTATGAAAACCCAATAAATAGAGTTTTTTTTCCTCTTCTATTTCTTTTCCTTAAATTCAGGAGCTGGAAGAGGGCTGACGACAATGAAGAATCCCTCCTCCTGCTTGCTTAATTATTTTAGATCTTCACATAACTTTTTTTTTCTTTTTCTTTTATTATTATTTTTTGAGACAGGGTCTCACTCTACCACCCAGGCTGGAGTGCAGTTCTGTGATCTTGGCTCACTGCAACCTCTGCCTCTTGGGCTCAAGAGATCTTTTCACCTCAGCCCTCTGAGTAGCTGGGACTACAGACGCGTACCACCATGCCCAGCTAATTTTTGTATTTTTATAGAGATGGGGTGTTGTCATATTGTCCAGGTTGGTCTCAAACTCCTGGACTGAAGCAATCTGCTCGCCTTGGCCTCCGAAAGTGCTGGGATTATAGGCATGAGCCACTACACCCAGCCAACATAACTTTATGAATAAACTAAATTGTGTATTATGCGTTTTTATTTTCCCAATGTAATAAATTGATTTTATTAACAAGAGATATTTGAGTGAAATATACATTTTGCTTCCCAATATATCTGAAATGAATAGAATAAATACATAAAATATATTCTACCTTCCCAGTGCTATACATCGGCATGACTAAAATGTAGATATTTTAGATATAGTTGAGTTTACCAAAACTCACCTACTCTTTTCCTACAAAAATAATCACCAAAACAAAAATTTAGCGCAGGCCAAGAAAATATTTCTATCCCCTATTTTATGTCTTTCGAATTTCAAAGTACTATACCTTTCTAGCTTGTATTTTTTGCAACCAATTCTAAAATTGTGTTCCCTGTTTATAGACTTCTCAGACCCCAAGTCCCCGAGGTAACATGGGAATCAGTGCGTCTCTATGTGTGTGTATCTATGTGGCATGTATTTGCCTCAACTCCCCTCTTCTAACTTCTCTTGTCTAACCCAACTTCACACAGACTCCTTAGGTCTTCTGATCCTCAGTTTATTCCAATTTCCTGTATAAATAGTCCCTCTTGTCTGCAGGTGGTATGTTCCAAGACCCCCAGTGAATGCCTGAAACCGTGGAGAGTACCAAACCCTATATATCCTATGTTTTTTTTTTTGATAACTGAGACCGCTACTAAGTGGCTATCAGGCAAGTGGCATATATAGCATGGATACGCTGCACAAAAGGGTGATTTACATCCCAGGTGAGGTGCAGCAGGATAGTGTGAAATTTTATCCTGCCACTCAAAATGGTGTGCAATTTAAAAACATGTGAATTGTTTATTTTGAGAATGCTCTGTTTAATATTTTTTGAACTGCAGAAGGCCAAACCATGGATAAGGGAGGACTACTCCACTTGGTTGCTTTTCCATGGATAATCGTTAGTTACTGATTTCACATGAAATTTAGTCAATATTATTTAGTGATTCACTATTAAATTTCATAGATATTTTTACTTTCAGTTTTTTAAATAAGATTCAATTTCTTAATTTTCTTGATGTAATATGGACATTAAGTACAGGGGCATACATTTTTCCTTTAATTCAACCATGAAAAGTATAAAAATATTATAAAAACAATTTGAAAATTCTGGCATTAATCTTCATAGTAAATATTGGCTTCTTTTCCTCCTGAACAGGTCATTATCCAACTTTTAGAGGTGATGGATCATCTGCATAGAGGGGAATTGGTTGCTGCAGTACTTCGTAACCGGTATATTTATGGAAATAGTTTAACTTATATAATGTCTTTCCTATTTATATACCTAACATAGCAGGCATTCAATAAATATGTGTTGAATACTTGGTATAAAGTAAGTATTTACTGTATGAATGAATTAGAGAATGACTAAGTGACAAAGAAATTGAATAAAGAGGATGTTAGTGACAATGTGTCGTGAGGTAATGAAAAAATAGAGAATATATTTAGAAAATATAATTGGTATAAATTATGAGCACCTGGAATACAATCAGTGGCGATATTTATTTGAATTGTTAGTTTTAAAGGCATATCTGAATAAATACAGGTATCCATAGCTTAAGAACAGATATGCCAACAACACATTTTTAAAAATAGGATTGTCCTGTGATTGTGTATATTTATATTATTTAAAAATCCAGTTAAAACCTTTTCAGGGAGTTACTATGAGATATTTAAAGCTTCTTCTGACAAATTAGGATTTTAAATTTATTATTTAAAGAAAAATAGCCTTGTTTTGCAGGTGTGACAGAGTCTGTCTTATTCCCAGTAGCTTGATTGTACAGTTTGGGTGAAACATTTGGAATAGTATGTTTGAGTTGTCTGTATCCTGGCTTTGATGCTTACTAGTGGTATAGCCTTGGGCAAGTTTTGTATTCATTCTATACCTCAATTTCCTCACCTATGAAATGGTGTTAATAATAGTACCTACATTGCAGGGTTGTTGTGAAGATTAAATAAGTGTAAAAGGTGGGGGATGTATGAAAGTATCTGTCTGTGTGTGTATGTGTGGAGAGAGAAAAAAATAGCGGGCGTGAGTGAGTGAGCTGGGCAGATAGTAAGCAGTATATATAAGCTAGTATGAGGGAACTTTTAAAAGTTCATGGAAAGAATGGAAATAAAAGATAAAAATAAAAAACAACTGTTTCTTAATATAAGCTCCACCCAAATCAAGATGCTTTTTTTAAGTGTTGATACCAGCCATTTAAAGAACTGAGGGTCCTGGGAATTTAACCATATCAATGATGTCTCTTTTACATTATTAAGTGAAGAAAAATGGGTGCTCTTTAAAGGGTTTTTAAGACTAGGAAACAAAAAGAAGTCAGAAGGAGCCAAATTAGTACTGTAAGATGGGTGCTTAATGATTTCCCATCAAAACTCTCACAAAATTGCCCTTGTTTGAGAAATGAGCAGAAGCATTGTCATGGTGAAGAAGGACTTTCTGCTGAAGCTGTCCTAGGCATTTTTCTGGTAATGTTTTGGTAACTTTCTCAAAACACTCTCATAATAAACAGATGGTATAGTCCTTTGGCCCTTCTGAAAATCCTCAAGCAAAACGTCTTGATCATCCCAAAATAACTGTTGCTGTGACTTTTGCTTGTGACCGGTCTGCTTTTGTTTTGACTGGGTTACTTCTACCTTTTCCTAGCCATTGCTTTGATTGTACTTGTCTTCAGAATCATACTGGTAAGGCCATATTTCATTTCATGTTACAATTCTTTGAAGAAATACTTCAGGATCTTGATCCTACTTGTTTAAAATTTTCCATTGAAAGCTCTTTTCTTGTCTGCAGCAGATCTATGTGTAATTGTTTTGGTACCCATCAAGTGGAAAGTTTGCTCAACTTGAATTTTTCAGTTGGAGTTGTGTAAGCTGAACCAACTGAGGTATCTGTGGTGTTGGGTATCATGTCTGCTGTTATTCGCTGGTCCTCTTTAATTAGGGCATGAGCAAGATTAATTTTTTCCTTGCAAATTGATTTGGATCATCTGCTGCTGAGGGCTTCATCTTTAACATCATCTCATCCCTTTCTAAAATGAGTTATCCATTTGTAAACCGCTGATTTCTTTGGGGGCATTGTCCCCATAAACTTTTCATAAAGCATCAACGATTTCATCATTCTTCCACCCAAACTTTGTGATAAATTTGATGTTTGTTCTTGCTTCAATTTTAGCAGAATTCATGTTGCTTTGATAGAGGCTCTTTTCAAACTGATGTCTTATACTTCTTAGTGCTTCAAACTGGGTCCTGTTCAGGCATGTTATAACACATTACTATGAGTTTATTTTCGTGCAAAAAAATTGAAATCCATGCATAGTTTTTTTAAAATACACATTTTGCATGAACTTTTTGAAGATCCCTCATATTATTCAAATATAAAAGTGAGATTTTAATTATTTTGAAAATGTAGTATTTGTGTTTTTCAGTTCTGAGGTATTTTAAAATACAGGCATGTTGTAAAATGAACAGAAAATGTAGGAAAGGTTGAGGTAGGAAGGGAAAATCTATAAAGTTACTGTTACTTGACGGATACCATAGAAGGAATTTCCCATAACCAATTAGAGAAATAATATGATGGGTGCTGTCATCAGTCAGAACATATTTCTGCTCATCTCTTCTACTCACAAATATAAACATTTTCCATCTTAACTAAGCACTTATCATACACTGTGGTCATAACTTTTGCAGTTTGAGTGTGACAGCAGAACTAGCACAAGCTTCTTCTTCCTTCTCCACAATTTCACCAACAGAAGATTTCTTTCTTACTGTTGATCTTAGCAACCTCAGCATGTGATTTTTAAAAATTAATTTTGTTTTAAGTTCTGGGATACATGTGCAGGATGTGCAGGTTTCTTACGTAGTTAAAACGTGTGTCCTGGTGGAGGGAGAACATACTTTTTTAAGTCAAGAACTTTGACCCTTTCACTTAAAGGAAACCCTTTATGGCTTGTCTTTGACATATCCAAGTCACCAGTATCACTATTCTTGCACTATGGGCTATTATTAAGTTAAATAAGTGTTCCATGAACACAAGCACTGAAATACCTTAGCAGTTGATCTAATAACTGAACTGGCTACTAAGTGACTCATGGGTGGGTAGCATTTACAGCAAGGATGCTGGACAAAGAGATAATTCCCGTCATGGGTGGGGTGGAGTGAAGTAGGATAGTGTAAGATTTCATCATCTTACTCAGAATGACACACAATTGAAAACTTATAAATTGTTTATTCCTGGAGTTTTCTATTTGATATTTTCTTTAGAATGTGGTTGACCATGGGTAACTGAAACCAGGGGAAAGTGAAACCATGCATAAGCAGGGACTACTGTACTATCATCTGGGCTAGGGTGGAATATTCAGCTTAGGGGCTTTAAATAGACTTGCTCACAGATACAGAAAATAGGGGAATCATAGCAGGGCTAATATGTGGCCATGTTGGGTGAAAACAGGAGCAGATCAGGGGATGTTGAATTTATAGCTGCATGTATCAGTAGTTCCTTCTTTATTGTTGCTGTGTAATATTTCATTGTTTAAATATACAACAATTTATTCTATCTATTTTCCTGTTGATAGTCATTTAAGTTGCATCTAGCATTTGGCTGTAATGCATAAATTGTTATTAGGATTCTTGTGTAAAATTTATTTTGGCCACATGCACTCATTTTGTTTGGATTTACAGTATGCCAGAAGTGGAATTGCTGGGACATAGAGTAAGCTACTGTTGTTTAACATTTGTAGAAACTACCAAACGTTTTTTGAAAATAGTTGTACCATTTTATACTCCCATCAGTAATAAGTGAGAATCTTTACTAACACTTGATATTGTTAGCTTCTTTAATTTTAGCCATTCTGTGGGTGTGTAGTACTTCCTCATTATGGTTTTCACTCTTCATTTTCCTCATGTGTAATGATATGAATAGGTTTTCTTATGTTTATTAGCTATTTGGATATATTTTAGAAGCATATGTTCAAGTGTTTTGGCCATTTAAAAATGGGTTGTTATTTTATTTTGATTATTAGGAGTTTTTAATTCACTCTGGATATATAGGTATTTGTACTGTGAATATTTCCTTCCAGTCCATGGCTTACCCTTGAATTCTGGTATTTGTGTCTTTTGATGAGCAGTAGTTCTTTTTTAAATGAAGTTCAGTTTATCATTTTTCTTCTGTTATGCTTGGTGCTTTTTGTATCTTGCCCAAGAAATCTTTGCCCTTCCAAATTTGAGGCTTTCTTCCAAAAGTTTTACAGTTTTAGCCCTCACATTATAAGTGCATTCTTGACTGCAAACCAGAGAAGTGAATGTATGGCCTAGATTCCACATAGGATCTAAGTAATTAATAATACCACTTTACAGAAGAAAAGTTCTTTGTACTTTTAATTCTAAGCTAATACCTTTGTAAATGGCAAGGTAACTGAATGATAACTTGAGCTAAATCTGGCATTGCAGAGAGACCTAGTCTTATGGCCCCTGGTTTATAACACAATGACTTTTGAGTTTCTTCTCTTGTAACCTTTCTTATAAATAAAGCCCCTTTGAAAGAAATATAATTCTGATTCTATGTAATGTGATCCAGAACATAGAAAATAATGGGAAGCTGCATAGTTCAAATGTCAAAACCTGAGAAAAACGTTGCTTGCATGCATATACAAATTATGGGTCAGTTTCAAATTCTAAATACAATAAAACCAAAAACATTCAGAAATACATGAAAAGGCTCACATCTGGAATCACAGCACTTTGGGAGGTTAAGGAGGGTGGATTATCTGAGGTTAAGAGTCCAAGACCAGCCTGGCCAGCATGGTGAAATCCTGTCTCTACTAAAAATACAAAGAAAATTAGCTGGACATGGTGGTGCACACCTGTAATTCCAGCTATTTGGGAGACTGAGGCATGAGAATTGCCTGAACCTGGGAGGCGGAGGTTGCAGTGAGCTGAGATCGTGCCACTGCCTTCCAGCCTGGGTGACAGAGCAAGACTCCGTCAAAAAAGAAAAGTGGAATATATGAAGGGAATAAACTCTTTTTGACTAAGAAAGTTTTATCTCAGCGTGAGAATGGTTTAAGATCATGAAAGTTATTCATAGAATGCACAGATGTAATGAGAACCAAAAGTGAAAATCCAAAGGTGTTTGAAAACAATTACATGCTCATTTTAAGAATAGAAAAGAGCCCTTAAAAGACATGTACCCTAAAACTTAAAGTATAATAATATAAAAAAGATTAGTGACAGAAACTTGCACTTATAATAAGAAAAATTTATCTCTCTGAAACAACCATTCAGCATCACACTTAATGGTAATATGTAAGAGTTGTTCCTTAAGCAGCAATAAAATGAGGATGCCTACAATCAACATAATATTGAATATGTATCTATAAATTCTGTCCAATGTCAGTAAAGAGGCATAATTAATGGAAGGAAGAAGACAAAATTACCAATTCTTAGAAGATAAATAGTGCTGGGAAAACTGTATATCCACTTGCAAAAGAATGAAACTGGATCCTTATATTACATTGTATACAAAAATAAATGCAAAATGGATTAAATACCGAAGTGTAAGACCTGAAATCATAGAGCTTCTGAAAGTAAACACAAGGGATCAGAGCTATCAGGAAGAGCTTGACAAAAAAGAAAAGAAAACACAAGGGAAACACTCCTTGATATTGGCCTTGGCAATAATTTTTTTGGATATCACCCCAAAAGCTTAGGTAACAGAAACAAAAATAAACAAGTTGGGACTACATAAAAATCTTCTTCATGGGAAAGAAAACAATAAACAAAACGAAAAGGCAGCCTACATATTGGGAGAAAATATTTGCAAACCATATATGTGATGAGGGTTAATATCTTAACATAACTTACGTAACTCAGTAGAAAAGAAACACACCAAATAACACAACTTAAAAATAAGAAAAGGACATGATTAGATATATTTTTAAAAATAACATAGAAATGGCCAACAGGCATATAAAAAGGTGCTCAACATCACATCATCAGGGAAATGTATATGAAAACCACGATGAGATATCACCTTGCACCTATTAGGATGGCCATTATCAGAAAGACAAATGATAGCAAGTGTTGGAGAGGATGTAGAGAAGAGAACCCTTGCACATTGTTGGTGGGAATATAAAATGATGCAGCCATTATGGTAAACAGTATAGAAGTTCCTCAGAAACCTAAATACAGAACTACCATATGACCCAGTAATCCCACTTCTGGGTATATATACAAGAGTAATGGAATTAGCACTTCCTTGAGATATCTGTGCTTTCATGTTCATTGCAACGTTATACACAATAGCCAAGATATGGAAACAACTTTCAATGGATGACTGGATAAAGAAATTGTGATACACACACACACACACACACAAATGGGATATTATTCAGTCTTTTAAAAAGGAGATAATGCCTAGAGAAAATTTTTACAATCTACCCATCTGACAAAGGGCTAATATCCAGAATCTACAAAGAACTTAAACAAATTTACAAGAAAAAATCAAACAACCCCATCAAAAAGTGGGTGAAGGATATGAACAGACACTTCTCAAAAGAAGACATTTATGCAGCCAAAAGACACATGAAAAAATGCTCATCATCACTGGCCATCAGAGAAATACAAATCAAAACCACAATGAGATACCATCTCACGCCAGTTAGAATGGTGATCATTATAAATCATGCCGCTATAAAGACACATGCACACGTATGTTTATTGCAGCACTATTCACAATAGCAAAGACTTGGAACCAACCCAAATGTCCAACAACGATAGACTGGATTAAGAGAATGTGGCACATATACACCATGGAATACTATGCAGCCATAAAAAATGATGAGTTCCTGTCCTTTGTAGGGACATGGATGAAACTGGAAACCATCATTCTCAGTAAACTATCGCAAGGACAAAAAACCAAACACCGCATGTTCTCACTCATAGGTGGGAATTGAACAATGAGAACACATGGACACAGGAAGGGGAACATCACACTCCGGGGACTGTTGTGGGGTGTGGGGAGGAGGGAGGGACAGCATTAGGAGATACACCTAATGCTAAATGACGAGTTAATGGGTGCAGCACACCAGCATGGCACATGTATACATATGTAACAAACCTGCACCTTGTGCACATGTACCCTAAAACTGAAAGTATAATAATAAAAAAAAATAAAAAAATAAAAAAGGTCATCTGAAAATAAAATAGTGGAATAAAGTGATAAAACCAACGTAAAAAAAAAAAGTCAGGAAACAACAGGTGCTGGAGAGGATGTGGAGAAATAGGAACACTTTTACACTGTTGGTGGTACTGTAAACTAGTTCAACCATTGTGGAAGATAGTGTGGCGCTTCCTCAAGGATCTAGAACCAGAAAAACTATTTGACCCAGCCATCCCATTACTGGGTATATACCCAAAGGATTATAAATCATGCTGCTATAAAGACACATGCACACTTATGTTTATTGCGACACTATTCACAATAGCAAAGACTTGGAACCAACCCAAATGCCCATCAATGATAGAGTGGATTAAGAAAATGTGGCACATATACACCATGGAATACTATGCAGCCATAAAAATGATGAGTTCATGTCCTTTGTAGGGACATGGATGAAGCTGGAAACCATCATTCTCAGCAAACTATCGCAAGGACAGAAAACCAAACACTGCATGTTCTCACTCATAGTTGGGAATTGAACAATGAGAACACTTGGACACAGGAAGGGGAACATCACACACTGGGGCCTGTCGTGGGGTAAGGGTAGCGGGGAGGGATAACATTAGGAGATACACCTAATGTAAATGACAAGTTGATGGGTGCAGCAAACCAACATGGCACATGTATACATATGTAACAAACCTGCACGTTGTGCACATGTACCCTAGAACTTAAAGTATAATAATAAAAAAAAGGAGATAATGCCATTTGCAACAACATGGATGAACGTGGAGGACATTATGCTAAATGAAATAAGGCAGACATCGAACAAAAAATACTGTATTTGTAAATGTCAAATAGAAACACAGGGGCAGGAGTGGGAAGAAATGGGAAGAAGAAGGTCAAAGCATGAAAATTTGCAGTTAGGTAGGGTGAATAAGTCTAGAGATGTAATCTATGGCATGAGAACAATAGTTAACAATAATATATTGTATTTTGAAAATTTGCTAAGGAAGTAGATTTTAGATGTTCTTACCACACAAAAAGGCAATTTGGAAGGTGATGGATATATTAATTTGTTTAACTATAGGAATCATTTCACTCTGTCTATGTGTACCAAAACATCATATTGTACACTTTATGCAATAAAAATAGAAATAAATAAAAAAGGTTAGGCTTGTATATCTATAAAAGCTAAGTCTTAAAAACAACCCCTTAGTGCTAGAACTAATGAGTTATAAAAAATAGTTGGATATAAATAAAAATTTTTAAAAACAGTACCTTTTATCTGTATCAGAAATCGCCATTTAGAAGATATAATGGAAAACAATCAATTTGTAATAGCCATAACAAAAATGTTTAGGGTTTATATTATGAATACTTAAAAATTCTGCTCAGAGACAGGAAAGGAGACATTTTAAAAATGGAGAGTTATACATACCATGGTTCTTGATAAAAGACTAAATGCTAAGAAGAGATACGTTATTTCCAAATTGTCCTATACATTCTACATAAATTTAGTAGGATATTAAAAAATTTGGCAAAGCAAATCTTCAATAAAATAATGAATATCTGAAAGAAATATATCTCCATTATTAGTACATTGTCTGCTATGTAGTAATTGCTCATTAATTTACTAAAGGACTAGTAAAAAATCTATATTTATTCTGTTTATGACTCAACAAATATTTATTGTGTAATTGGTAAGAACTAAACATTTTCACGTGCAAAAGTATGATGAAAAGTGATGAGTTCTTCTACTCATTGACCTTCTTCTGGGGGTGTGGTGTGGTCAGATAATATATATCACGGAGAAAATAGTTACGAAAAATTAATAAGGTAGGTGGAAATATAAAGAGTTAAGAGTGAGCAGAGGTCAGTGTAGAAGGGCATTAACTTCTTATTAGCCTTGCATGTGTTTAGTCTTGTAATCTGCCATCCATCATATATTTTACTCTATATGAAGTTTTATTCTAGTGCTTTATGAGCTATAGGGAGACGTCAGCCACATGTGGCTTGCTTTGATGCAAACAGTATACTTATCTGAACATCCTCATGCATACATTATGGTAATGTCTAGGAGGACATATTGTGGTGAGAGTCACCAGTTTGTTGTTGTGGCGGTATTTTCTGATTGCATTCCTGGATCTAATAAGCATTTCTGTAATGCTCTGACAGAGTTTCAGTCTTCTAAAAGTAGTCTTTTCATAGATGAAACACAGTATAAAATATCGTCTGGTATTTCCAACACAGGAGAAAGAGTGCCAAACACTGTACAATCATATTTTTATCATTTTAACAAATATTATTCACCACTTACTGGGTAGGGTGCTAGGGATATAGCAGTGAGTGATAATACATGGTTTTATGTGTGGTGGGGAATACACACAAATAATTGTGTTTCTTAAGTGCTGTTGAAAGGACGTATGGGGTGCTACTGACTGTGTATAACACATATATACACCGGGTCTTGGGGTGGTCAGGACAGGCTTTATGAGTGAAGTCATGTTTCTTCTACTTCTCTCCATCTCCACTCTACTACCATCATCTTAGTTCAAGCTACTCTCATCTTCTGTCTGACGTCCTGCAATAACCAATTGGTTAGTTCATTTTTCTCTAGGTTCTAATTAGAGTTCTCTTTTCAGAATTGAAATCTAGCCATGTTGCCTTTTCACTGTCAAATTATTCTATAGCTGTATCTTAATTTTAGGATAACATCCAATGTTAATCTCACATTGCACTACTATGCATGAAGGCATGAAAAAGCATGATGCATTCACAGAGCTATAATCAAAATCAGATGATTATTAATTATAATGATAAGGAGCAAAGTAAGAAAAGGCTGGAGATGAGTTAGGAGAGGGAGGTATGGATCAAGTTAAGAAGCATTTTATGTTTATGTTTATGCTAAAGAGTTTACATACTTCACAGACTGCAGAGATCTACTGAAGCTTACAAACAGAAGAGTGATGTAATCCGCCTTATACTGCTAGAAAGATCACTTTGGTGGCTGTGTGGATTATTTGGGGAAGGAGGATGGGAAAATTAGGAGACCAGTGATCAGTCTATTGTAGTAGTCAAAGAAAGAAATGAAAAGAGTCTGAACAAAGGTGATGGCAGTGGGAATGAATGAAAGGGAATGGATTTGTGAAATACTTAGGGATGAATTTTACAATGTTTGGCAACCAACTGGTTTCTTCACACTCTAGTCAGAAGGTTCTTTTAAAATTCTTAATCTGATAATGTCACCTAGACTGTCCTTTCCTGTTTATGACTATTAAAATCCTACTTGTTCCTCAAGACCCATATTGAATTCCATACCCTACATAAAGCCTCATCTGATCAATCCAATCCCGTTATCAGGAGAGCTTCTTGCTTCTGAACTGCTTTACCACTGCAATGAATTTTATCATGTTTGGTTCTGCATTGAAGTAATTTGAGACTTTATTTGCTTATGCCTAAGGGAGCCCTTTCAGAGAGTGACTGGCTGTATCTAATGTATTTTTATATCCTGTATTGTACATAATGCAGGATTTTGCACATAGTAAGCTTTCAGTAAATACCTGTAGAAGGTGTAGCATTTATCAACAATTACTGGATGGTGATTTTATTCAGTAAAATGGTTTAGAGTAGTTTTCTTTTGTTTCCCACAGTTAACTCTTGCTTATAGTTAAGTAATTTAATATTAAGTGATGATCTTTAAAACTGTAAAATAGGCTAATTGAATTTAGTATAGATTCTAGGAATAAGCCCAGACTTTTGTACTGACATAATGTATAATCATGTCTTCATGGTGTAGAATGTCAAGGGAATACAGGGCTGGGAATCAGGTCATTCCATGTTTAAAAATATTTAGCCTTTACTGTTTGTCAAGTGGTGTCCTCATCTGTCAAATGTAAGAATTGGAAGATGGAAATCTTCCTTTTCATTTTAAAAGTCTAAAATTATGTTTTTAAGCTGAAGCACATAGTACATGCTAAAGAAACACATATGTGATTAACTTCATATAAAACAAATTTAACAAGGTGATCAGCCATTGGAGATAAGTCCTTTTATTAATTTATCATAATTTGGTTTTCTCACTTTCAATGAAGGTATCTTTTCTGTGTTTTTCGAAGATTAAAAACTTGTGAGGGTCTGGTTTTATCATTGGTGAAGTAAGCTTGGCAATAATTGTAAGCCAAATCTTTGACTAGAAGATCTAGCCAATAAAAACAATAAGAGGGTAACACATGAAATTCTGAGACCAGTTACTTTTTATACATTGGAATTATTTTGGTTTAAAAATTTTGTAGGTTTTGGTTATCCATTATTATTGTCATTAGATCTTATGGTAGACGCACATGAAATTTATCACCATATTTGTTCCTATAACTGAAGATTGCGTGTTTTCATACAAAGGATATGAGCTTGTTAGTAATGTTGCATGTTTTATATGTTTGAAGGAATTTTCCAGGTCATAGAAAGTGTATCTGTTCTTGGGGAGAATAATTGCTACTCCAATTTCAGTCATCCTACCTATCTTGAGTGTTGCTGTTCATATGTACATTCTTTCTGTGCAATCTCATCTACTGCAATTATTTCAGTCCTTGCCTACATACTGAAGACCTTTCATGTATAGCTTGAGTCTCAATGTTTTCTGAGTCCCAGACTAAAAGTTGTTTATTTTCTCCCTCCACAATTTTTTGTTTGTTTGTTTGGACTCTACAAGTAATACATATTTATTATAGAACACTTAGAAAAATAGAAAATTTTATATATGCAGGGTAAATAATCACAAGATAACCTCTATTAACACCTCGATGTATTTTCACTCTAGTCTTCTGATACATTTTTAAATGTAACTAAGGTTTTACTTATTGAATATGATCTAGTTATAGTAGTGTGGTTAAGGGTGAGGCTCTGAAGTCTGCCAAATATAGGTTTCATTCAAACTCTGCTACTTACTAGCTGTGTGAAATTTGGAAAGTGTCTTAACTCCTATGAGTCCATTTCCTCATCTATAAAATAAAGTAATATCACTGTGTGGGATTGTTCTGTGGATTAAATAAAATGTTTGTAAGATAGTTAAATTCCTGGCATATGGAAAATGCTAAGTAAATGAAAGCGCTTACTGTTTTATTATACTATATATCATGTCTGTACCTCCCTGTTTTTCTTATTAGATTTTGAATATTTTGACATCAGTAAAGACTTGTAGTTATAATAGCTGCATGGCATAAGCCATTCTGTGGTACAAACAATGTCTTAATATTAGATATTTAGGCCAATTCCATTTTGGGAGTATCAGGGGAATCAGCCCCCAATATTTCAATGTAGGGTCTTTTCTATTTTCCCTAAGTGTTAGCTGGTCTGAGAAATAAAGAGAAAGAGTACAAAGAGAAGAATTTTATAGCTGGGCCGCCGGAGGTGAAGTCACATATCGGCAGGTTCTGTGATATCTACTTGAGCTGCAAAACCAGCAAGTTTTTATTAGGGATTCCAAAAGGGGAGGGGGTGTACAAAAAGGGAGTAAGTCACAAAGATCACATGATTCAAAGGGCAATAAAAGATCACAAGGCAAAGGCAAAATTAGAATACTGATGAGGGTCTGTGTCCTGCTGTGCATGCATTGTCTTGATAAACATCTTAACAGGAAACAGGGTTCAAGAGCAGAGAACCGGTCTGATTAGAATTTACCAGGCTGGAATTTCCCAATCCTAGTAAGCCTGAAGGCACTGCAGGAGACCAGGGTGTATTTCAGTCCTTATCTCAAACACATAAGACAGACACTCTCAGAGCGGCCATCTATAGACCTACCCCCAGGAATGCATTTCTTCCCCAGGGTCTCAATTATTAATATTCCTTGCTGGGGAAAGAATTCAGTGATATTTCTCCTACTCACACTTCCATCTATAGGCTCTCTGCAAGAAGAAAAATAGGCTGTATTCTGCCCGACCCCGTAGGCAGTCAGGCCTCATGGTTATCTTCCCTTGTTCCCTGAAAATCACTGTTATTCTGTTCTTTCTCAGGGTGCACTGATTTAATATTGTTCAAACACACATATTTTACAATCAATTTGTACAATAGTGGTCCTGAGTGACACACATTCTCCACTTACGAAGATAACAGGATTAAGAGATTAAAGACAGGCATACAAAATTATAAGAGTATTGATTGAGGAAGTCACAAATGTCCATGAAATCTTCACAATTTATGTTCAGAGATTGCAGTAAAGACAGGTGTAAGAAATTATAAAAGTATTAATTTGGGGAACTGATAAATGTCCATGAAATCTTCACAATTTATGTTCTTCTGCCTCGGCTCCAGCCGGTCTCTCCGTTTGGGGTCTCTGACTTCCTGCAACATGGGGGTATTAGTTGTAGTAGTGCCTTCCATATCTGTTATAATTTATCTTTTTTCCTTCTATTTATTGATTTTTGCTCTATACTGTGTCAAATCCTCTCTTTACTCCCTTTAATGTACATTTTGTTTGTCACATTGGTTTAGTTTCCTTTAGTTTCCTTGACCAACATAATTTTTATCTTTCCTCTTCTTATCTTACTTGGCTTTCTCTTCCTGGCTCATTGAAGTCATGTTTCCTTATTCAATAAATAGTGTTTTTCAATATATTTCCGTTGCTGCTTTCCATGCTAGTTGTTTTTGTTTTTGTCTGTTCATTCTCAAAGGAAGAAAGATTCCCTGAAAGGCCTTTGTACTGTTGTTTAAAATGTTTTTTGTTCATGGTCTTTATGTGGCTGACTCTTGTTGTCTAGATCTTTACTTAAATATCCTCTCCTCTGAGAGGTTTCCTTTGACCATCCAATCTAAAGTGGCCACCTGTATACTGTCTATTGTCACACCATCCCAATTTAATTCTCTCCATAAGACTCATCATTCCAACTATTAGATATTTTCCTTCTTTATTTATTTTCTATCCCCTTCCACTGGAATAGAAGCTCCAAGAGGCCAGGCATCTTGTTCAACTTGTTTACTGCTTTAATTGCAGCACCTACAACCATTTCTTACACACGAGTTACTCAATAAATACTTGCTGAATGAACGAATAAAGGAATTAACCATTTCCCCTCTGTCTGTGCTCTTGTGCACTAATCCCACCCTTTTCTCTGACTTTTATCCATGAGTCAATACTAATAGAAATAAATGATTGAATAAATAAGTAGGGTAGAAGAGACAAGTCTTCCTTACAGAAGAATTCTGTATTTTGTTTATGAATGTTTGTTTGTATATATATCTTCTTTAGATGCTGGAACTTTATTCTCCTTCCACTGGCTGTTAATTTAATGATTCACTTACAAAGAAAAGAATGTGGAATGGAAAAAAAATAGTAACTTTATAGTGAAGAAATCTGACAAATACTACCAGCGGTAGACAGAATACCTGCTCCCCGCCCCCCACCCCCCACCCAGGGTGTCCACATTTTAATCCCCAGAACCTGTGACTATGACACTGTTAATGGCAAAGTGGACTTGCAGATGTGATTAAGTTAAGGTCTTTGAGATGAGGAGATTATCCTGGACCATTCAGGCAGGCCCATTGCAATCACAGGGATCCTTATAAAAGGGCACAGGTGCAAGTCAGAAAAAGGAGATACAATGATGGATCCAGAGGTTGGAGTGATGCTCTTTGAAGATATGGGAAGGTGCCACAAGCCAAGAATGCAGGTAGCCTCTAGAATCTGGGAAAAAAAATAACAACAACAAGAAAACCATCTCTCCCCTGAAGCTTTGCCAATACTTAATTTTTGACTTCTGACCTCCAGAGCTGTAAGATAATCAACTAGGGTTGTTTAAAACCACCATTTGTGATCATTTGTCACAGTGGGAATAAGTTAATATGTCTCATTTTCAGAGTCTGGCACAAAGGCTTCCTAATATATACCAGGAGCTGTAATTTCTGACTTGATATAAGCACAAAGAGGAATTGATGGTGGTGGTGGTCAGAAAGGGGCACACAGTAAAAGGTACTAGAACTCTGGCTGCTTTAAAAAGCAACAACATTGCCAGGTCTCAGTTTCAGTGCTGGCACTGGTTATCCTGACTCTGTCTACAAGATATTTAACAGTAAGTTGGACGAGGCAGGATCAGAAGTAACTAGCTATTTGTTATTTAAAATTTAATATTCAAGTATTTATCTATATTTTTCTTATCCAATTGTATAATTTATGCTCATTGAGAAGTATTTGGAAAAATTATAGGAAAGTATAATCCCACTGCACTGAAAGCGCTGTTAATATTTTGGATCTCATAAATACAAATGTTTATTAAATACAAAGATTCCCCAGTATTGTAAACATGACATATCCAGTGTCCAATCCCATGTAATCTTAGCCCTGAGTACCTGCCTTCTCATCTATATTCTTGGTATTGTTTGATGACACCACCATTCACTCAGGTGTCTGACTCAGAAACTGGGGCATCATCCTGGACTCTTCCTCATCCTTCACACTCAGTTAGTCACTAAGTCCACTTCTCCTTCCCAATTATTTCTCCAATTCACTCCCCCTGCTGCTTTATCCTTATTATCACTTCCTTAGATTTGGCCCATGTAATTTGTCAGCTAGATCATTAAAATATCCTTCTAGTCTGTTTTTTTTTTTTTTTTTGCTTCTAGTCTTAGCCCTCCCCTTCTCCTCTGACAGTTTCTCTCTCTCTTTGCAGCCATAATGATCTTTCTGAAATGTAAATATGGTCATATTGTTTTCTTGTTTAGATTTCTTCAGTGGCTCCCAGTGTGGCAAGGTCTCTTATATGGCTCCTGTCTACCTCACCAGGCTTTTCTCCTGCGCAGAGCATGCATTGCAGCCTTCCCCAACATTGGAAGATGACGTGTTCCCTCATATTGCCACCCTTCTTTCTGGAATGCTTTCTCTCATATGTTGGGCCTAACCCACTCCTGTTTATCATTCAGGACCTCTCTGTGAAACTTTGTCTCACTCTGTCACCCAGGTTGGAGTACAGTGGTGCAGTCATGGCTCACTGCAGCCTTGACTTCCCAGGCTCAGGTGATTCTCCCACCTCAGACTCCTGAGTAGCTGGGACAACAGGCGTGTACCACCATGCCTGGCTAATTTTTGTATTTTTTTTAGAAATGGGGTTTTGCCATGTTGCCCAGGCTGGTCTTCAACTCCTGGACTCAAGTGATTCACCCACCTCAGCCTCCCAAAGTACTGGGATTACAGGCGTGAGCCACCACATGTGGCCAAGTATCCCTTTCTAATGGCTCCCATAGCATTGACTCTTACATTTGGTGTTGGTAGGGGGCATTGAAGTCCCAGTACTCATAGTAGTTGTATTGGCAAGAGTCATTATAATAGCTAACACTTAAATAGCGTTACTTTGTACTAGGTACAAAACCTTCATGCATATTAATTTATGTTATTCTCATAATAACCTTATGAAGTAGATACTCATTATTATTATTCCCATTTTACAAACAAGGACTTTGAGGTGGAGAGAGATTAAGTAAATTGTCTAAGGTCACACAGTAAATAAGCATGGATCCAGGGTTCAAATGCAGGAAGTCTAGCTCCAGAGTCTTTGCATTCAGCCATATGCCAGTCTTTTTCCTTCCCTGGAATGCAAACTCCCTGAGGACAAGGGTTTTGCCTGTCCTGTATCACCTCTCCTGTGTCTCATTACCTAAAACTAATTCATGGCAGTAATAAATACTTCTCATGATGATCTTTTTAGAGAGCGCAGGAAGTGAATGTAGAGGAATGTGTCCTCCTGTCTCTTCCAAGCAGAATTAGGTGTCCCTTTCTTACAGCTCCCATAGTATTAGATCTTATTTCTGTGGTGTCTGTAGCAGATATTAGAGTTCCAATACTAGTAGTACACTGGTTGTATTGGCAAGAGTCATTGTAATAGCCACCCATGGTGTTTACCCTAAGGCCAAGCTAGTTCTGCTTATTTTGGGTGTGCATACATTTACACTGATAGGTTAAGTACTATTAATGAGTTGGAAGCCTGGAAGTTGATAAAGGTAATTTTTTCTTTTAACAAATGTTCACTTCCCTCCTTTTTCAGTCTTTTATTTTTTCCCCTTTTCATCTTCCCAGCAAATGCAGTTACAAGGTGAGCATTAGAAAGATTATGTAAAATTTTCAAAGGCTCCTGAACAACAGTTGTGTAATGTTCTATTTTGGGTTACATGTGACCAGGAATATGTACCCATGAAATAATTCAGAGCCTTAATGTGGATGCTTTTAAAAATATATAGCCAAAGGACAAAGTTTTCCTTTGTCTTTCTGGTTATCAGTGCTGTGTGATATTTTGACCCCTTCCCTCCATTCGACACTTGGTTTTCTTTGTACCATTGCTTTGTTTCAGATTAAAATGAAAAGAAAAAGATTAATACCTTTTTTCCCTGGAAGATCTACCTTTTCATTGGATTATAGTTTCCATGCCTGTCTTTGGGACTTATTAATAGCTATGGCAATTTAAAGGCTTTGTGATCCACAGATAGGCCTACTATGATTCTCTTCTAAGAGTCCTTATTCCACCATTGAGAGAAGGGCAATGTGCCCTCCTCCCTTCCTGAGGCCCTCTGTATCCATGGTGTGTTATGAAATGCATGATCCTGAAGGTAAAGATGTTTTCCTATATCAGCACAGCACGGCATCGCTGACATAGATATGAGCTATAGATAGCTAGAATAAAATCCTCTAGTGACCTTTGCAGTCTGTTTTAGGGGAAACAAATAACAGAAGCAGCAGAGTGAATCCAAATTAAATTTAATGTTGTTTTTGACAGGAAGAGCTGTGCCTAGATGTAGACAGTGTCATTTCTTTTTCCCTGGCACATTATTGAAAATACTAATATATAACTTTGTCCAAATTTGGCTGAGATCAGCCATTGTCCAGGGCTGGCAGATCTCTCTCTCTCTCTCTCTCTCTCTCTCTTTTTTTTTTTGACAGGGTCTCCTTCTGTTGCCCAGGCTGGAGTGCAGTGGCTCAAGTGATTCTCCCACCTCAGCCTCCTGAATAGCTGGGACTACGGGTGCACATCACCATGCCTGGCTAACTTTTTCTATTTTGTAGAGATGGGGTCTCGCTATGTTCATCAGGCTGGTTTAGAGCTCCTGGCCCACAAGCGGTCCTCCCACCTGGGCCTCCCAAAGTGCTGGGCTTATAGGCATGAGCCACCTCACCTGGCTGACTCCTACTTTTGACTTCTCAAACTTGGAAGGACATGAACAGACACTTCTCAAAAGAAGACATTTATGCAGCCAAAAAACACGTGACAAAATGCTCATCATCACTGGCCATCGGAGAAATGCAAATCAAAACCACAATGAGATACCATCTCACACCAGTTAGAATGGCAATCATTAAAAAGTCAGGAAACAACAGGTGCTGGAGAGGATGTGGAGAAATAGGAACACTTTTACACTGTTGGTGGGACTGTAAACTAGTTCAACCATTGTGGAAGTCAGTGTGGCGATTCCTCAGGGATCTAGAACTAGAAATACCATTTGACCCAGCCATCCCATTACTGGGTGTATACCCGAAGGACTATAAATCATGCTGCTATAAAGACACATGCACACGTATGTTTATTGCGGCACTATTCACAATGGCAAAGACTTGGAACCAACCCAAATGTCCAACAGTGATAGACTGGATTAAGAAAATGTGGCACATATACACCATGGAATACTATGCAGCCATAAAAAATGATGAGTTCATGTCCTTTGTAGGGACGTGGATGAAACTGGAAATCATCATTCTCAGCAAACTATCGTAAGGACAGAAAACCAAACACCGCATGTTCTCACTCATAGGTGGGAATTGAACAGTGAGAACACATGGACACAGGAAGGGGAACATCACACTCTGGGGCCTGTTGTGGGGTGGGGGGAGGGGGGAGGGATAGCATTAGGAGATATACCTAATGCTAAATGACGAGTTAATGGGTGCAGCACACCAACATGGCACATGCATACATATGTAACAAACCTGCACATTGTGCACATGTACCCTAAAACTTAAAGTATAATAATAAAAAATAAACTTGGGAGGCTACTCAAATCAGTGGGAGGTCACCTAGAACACATTTTTCTCTCTAGATTCCCTGAAGCAGTGCTAAGTCTAATAAGGCCTCTAGGGAGCGATAATTATTTGATCTCTGGCCCCCAGTGCCTGCCCCTTAATGTTACATTTATCCTTTACCCATGTGATATGAAGGGGAAAGTATATTAATACTAGCTTTCGACCCTATACTCCTTCCCATTTCCCTTTAAGGGTAGTTTATTTACCTGATTGACCTTTCTGTTGTAAAGGCAGAATGTGATACTGAGTGTGGAGTTTGAAAACCACTGTTTTCTGGTCTTCACTCTGCCAGCTTAACAGTGGTACCCATTTCTTTCTTCTTCCTTTTTTTTTTTTTGTTTTCAGAACAGAAATACTTTCTCCTGTCTTGAAAATTAATGAGATGATATGCTTGAATCACTATGTTCTCCCTGAAAGATGGACTCTGAATAAATTCGAGCTGATTTTTTTGAAAGGAGCTGAAAGCGGAGTTAAGGCTATTTGTTTTTCTAAGAATAGCTGTGGCTCCACAAATAACATACTACACTTTTTTAGATAGGAAAAGATTGTAGAGATAGTATTAACCCTCTCAAATGTAAAATGACAGGGAATCTGATATTCAAAGGTGAGATCGTTTATCCAAGTTCACATAGCAAGGTAAAGGGCCAAGACATGAGTACCCAGAGGTTTGGTTTTTCTTTTTTTTTTGGCACAATTAAGAGTTATTTTTGCCTCAGAAATCTGCATTTCACATATTTAATGCAAAATAAAACCCTTCTTTGGTAAAATGTATTCTGTTAGACTTTCACTATTGTACAGTCCATGTGATGAACTTAGTATTTATAGTTAAATTAGTATAGCCTTTACCACTATTTTTGTATGTAAAATACTTTCCCTCTTATCTAAATAGTTCCAGTAGTGTCTTTTCTGTGGGTTGGATAGAAAGTAAGTATTGATCTAATAATCATTGAGTGGTAGGGAGATGGATAAAAATAGAATGGAAACTCAACCCAGTCTGTTCTAAACTTTGCTATGTGTGCAATTCTGATGTATTATATGGCCTTAAACATATATTTAATGACACACCTACATCCAGGCACAGCCCTTGCTGTTAACAACATTGTTAATTAAGTTACACTTCACTCTCCTGCCTCAGTTGTTTTGTTTTCCCTAGAAAAGACTGCTAAAATCATTACACAATTTCTTTCCAGCTATTTATAGGCCCATGTCTTAGTTTTCTATTGCTGCTGTAACAAATTACCATAGCTCCAGTGCCTTAAAACAACACTGATTTGTTACCTTACAGTTCTGCCGGTCATTGGCCTATAATTAAAGGACTGTGTTCCTTTCTGGAGGCTATAGGGGAAAATCCATTTCCTTGCCTTTCCCAGCGTCCAGAGGCCACCTATGTGCCTTTGCTCGTGTCTCTCTTCCTCCATCTTCAAAGCCAGCAGTGCTGGGTCAAATCTTTCTCACATCTCACTTGAACCTCTGCTGCTTTCCTCTTCCAATGTTAAGGAGCACAACTGAATAATCCAGGATAATCTCCCCATCTCACAGTCTTTAACTTAATCACATCTGCATCGTCTCTTGCTATGTTAGGCAACATGTGCACAGGTCCCAGGAATTAAGATGTGGACATCTTTGGGGGCCCATTATTCTGCCTACCACACCCTATATCTATGTCAACTATACCATACTGTGAGTTTTCTTTTGGAGGGTATTAAGATAATGGCTGTTTTCAACTTAAAAAATTATTTTCAAAAATATTTATCACAAATCTTTGTCCCAGTGCCCTCCATGCAAGATAGTTTCCAGCCATTATGAATAATTGTTTAATATTTTATATATACAGTCATCCGTTGTTATCTGTGGGGCATTGGTTCCACGACCCCCTGAGGCTACAAAAATCCACAGATGCTCAAGTCCCTGACAACATTAATACATTATAATCAAAGCCCATTCAAATTTTTTCCAGTTATCCCAAAAGTGTTATTGACAGCAGAAAGCTCAACTTCAGAATTATGCATTGCAATTAATTGTAATGTCTCTTTAGTGTTTTCCATCTGGAACACTTTCTCAGTCTTCTCTTGACTTTTATGACCTTGACACTTTTGAAGATTACAGGCCAGTTAATTTGTAGAATGTCCCTCAGTTTTCATTAGTCTTAATTGTTCCTCATGATATTATTGAGGTTTTGCTTCTTCAGCAGGAATTGCACAGACATGATCTTCTCATTGCATCCTATCAGGTGGTACCTGATATTGATTTGTCCCATACAACTTGATAACTTGATTAAGGTGGTATCTGTCAGGCCTCTCCACTGCAAGATTACTTTTTCTTTTATTTCTTTTTTTTTAATGTATGCAAAGTGTTTGTTAAGGAGCTAAGGGTAGACTCCAAGAGAGGAGCAGGCTGACCTGATTGGAAAACAGCTCCAAACTGGCCCAGCTGGAAAAATAGCATTAGCAGGGTTTATTTTAAAAGACAGTAACTCTTAAAGACCAGTCAGAGCAGGCTGGTTGAAAGAGAGAATGAGCCAGCAGCAGCCCTGAGAGTTCTGCATTGGTTTTTATGACGTTGGATTTTTTTCTTGAAGTTCTCCCTCTGTTTTAAGTCTCTGCCTTCTTTCTTTGTCTAGTTTTTCTGCTTTTTTTTTATTATTGTACTTTAGGTTTTAGGGTACATGTGCACAATGTGCAGGTTTGTTACATATGTATCCATGTGCCGTGTTGGTTTGCTGCACCCATTAACTCGTCATTTAGCATTAGGTATATCTCCTAATGCTGTCCCTCCCCACTCCCCACAACCCACAACAGTCCCCGGAGTGTGATGTTCCCCTTCCTGTGTCCATGAGTTCTCATTGTTCAATTCCCACCTATGAGTGAGAACATGCTGTGTTTGGTTTTTTGTCCTTGCGATAGTTTACTGAGAATGATGTTTTCCAGTTTCATCCATGTCCCTACAAAGGACATGAACTCATCATTTTCTATGGCTGCATAGTATTCCATGGTGTATATGTGCCACATTTTCTTAATCCAGTCTATCGTTGTTGGACATTTGGGTTGGTTCCAAATTAATAGTATTTCTGATGAGGTTGAGAATACTTTGAGACTATATAAATATCTTATTCCTTATCAGACTTTCAGTATTTCATTTATTGCATCAATATGGAATCATAGTTTCCTATTTTATTCAGTTATAATTCTTGATTTATTTTGATGCCAAGTGGTCTCATATTTGTATGATCCCCTTCAAGTTGGTTTATGTATCTTTTTGACAAGTCTCAATCATCCTTCCTTATGTTTGGAGTTTATCTTAACTTTCTGAGTGCTTCATTACATTCCATTTCATCTTGTACTTTCTCTGCCTTAGCTCTGGAATCAGGCATCATGGTTCCTTTTAGTGGATAATCATATCTCAAACCAAAATCTGTTTGCTAGGAATGCTCATTGCTGTTCCAGTATTGCTGTTCCGAGGCCCTTTTGATGGAGAGAGCTAGGAAATATTTGTATACATGTATATACACACATAAATACATATACACATTTATACATATATGTTTATATCTTTATCCATTGAAACCATGAGTTCTCACCAATACCTTCAATTTTAATCCAATACCATAGGGTTCATTCTAGTTTTCTCCCTTTTCATGATTTCACTTCTCAATTGCTAACATTAAGAAACATGTCTCTTATTATTTGACCAGTTGCTTCATATGTAGCCAATGCCCTGTTGACATACCCTTGCCTCCCGACTCTGACTTCCAGAAATCCTGGCTATAGCTGCCACCTCCCTTCATGAATACCCTCATTTTGTTTGCATTTCACCTTACCACATCAGTCCACCATTGATGTAGTCTTCCTGCAATGACACCTTCCTCATCTTCTCAAGCCCCACAAAGAGTCTCTACAGTGCCCTCTTCATAGGGCATGCCTACTTTGCTTGGCCCCACTAATGGATTGAACTTTTCAGGAAGGGGAAGGGAAGGAACATTTTCTTTACTTTGACGAGTTGTTGCCACCTTTTTCCTTACAACTATGGTAAGGATTACTACCCTTGTACTGGATATTTACTTTCTATTGTTGTAGTTCCTATAAATTCTGCTTTCCTGTAGTCAACATCCACATTTTAAAATTATAATTTATGAGATTTTTGCTTGTCAATTTGAGTCCTTTTCTTCAGATTAATATTAATTTGTTTACTAGTTTATTATTATTACTGGTTTGATTTTTACCTAATAAGGTGTTAAAAATGAGGCATCTGGAAATGAGATGATTTTCACATAATTATAGTATAATTTATAGAAACACTACTGCTTTCTCATAATACTTCTTTTTGTTATTTTTATGTTTTTCATTTAATTTTTTTCTTTTCACTAACCAAACAAACAGCAGTGATAAATATAAACTATCCGCAAAGCTGGCTTAAAAGAAAGAGTTTTTAAAAAATGAGACAGGATCTCTATGTTGTCCAGGCTGGTTTTGAACTCCTGGCTTCAAGTGATCATCCCACCTCGGCCCTCCAAAGTGTTGGGATTACAGGCGTGAGCCACTACGCCTGGCCAGAGTGAAGCCTTTCATTTTCGAATAAAGGTATTTTAAAAACCTATTGCACAGTAACCTATTCCTGGTTATTTAGGGTTAGGAACATGAGTTCAAAAAGTCTGACTTCCTTAGCATGGCATAGAAAGCTCTTCACATTAGGTTCTCAGATTTCCTTTCTAGCGTCAGTTTCTGCTGCTTCTCATTTTGGTACTCTGTGCTATTACTGTACCACATTATTTTCCCTTCGCCAAGTGTGCCACATTCTTTTGTATTTCTGTGATAGTGTGCGATTACCCAGAAGGTAGATCAAGCACATGCTTGGAACACCGAACAGACATAGGTACCAAACAATGAGGAAGACAAAGAGTATTTGATGTTTCATGTCATCATCAAGGAAATTAGATCTTTGTTGGACTTCCTTACACTTAATTCATAGTTTAGAATTATTTATTTATATTTTGAAATACATGTGAGGGAGCACCATAGGCTTTTCTGTAATTAAGGCCCCTGTATATTATTTTAGGCCCTTCTCTGTGCCTTTGCTTTTGCTGGATCTTAGCACTGTGAACCCTGCCTCTGAGAGAATTACATGATATTCCATCTAATAGCATTTTATTTATTTATTTATTTATTTATTTATTTGAGACAGGGTTTCTCTCTTGTTGCCCAGGCTGGAGTGCAATGGTGCGATCTCGGCTCACCGCAACCTCTGCCTCCCAGGTTCAAGCAATTCTCCTGCCTCAGCCTCCCAAGTAGCTGGAATTACAGGCATGCAGCACCACGCCTGGCTAATTTTGTATTTTTAGTAGAGACTAGGTTTCTCCATGTTGAGGCTGGTCTCGAACTCCTGACCTCAGGTGATCCACCCGCCTCGGCCTCCCAAAGTGCTGGGATTACAGGCGTGAGCCACTGTGCCCGGCCTCCATCCCATAGCATTTTATTGCACATCTATCATAACACTTATCACTTTGTATAATAATTTTTAAATCATCTCTCCTGACCAAACCATGAAGTCCATGAGGAAAATGACATCTTCCCATCTAGCCATCTATTTCGTGCATCTAACCCGGTGATTTAGGCAAAGTAGAGATTCATTAAGTGTTGTTAAACTGTATAATTATTGTCTTGTTTATAGATGCAGGTGGTAGCTTTTATAGCAGAGATTAAATTATGTCTCTTCAACTGTTACCGCACTTGATTCACTAGTATCTGTTTGGATAGAATTTGACATGTTCAGGCAGTCCAGTTTGTTAATATAACAAGCTGTTCAGAGAATTGGCAGTGTTCAGAAATAAGAAATCTGAAAAATCTGTAAGATTCTTATGCAACGTGATGATTTTCTGGAGGCTTTTTTTTTTTTGACGGGGTCTTGCTCTCACCCAGGTTGAAGTGCAGTGGCACGATCTTGGCTTGCACAATCACTGCAACCTCTGCCTCCCAGGCTCAAGTGATCCTCCCACTTCAGCCTCCTGAGTAGCTGAGACCACAGGCATGTGCCACCATGCCCAGCTAATTTTTTGTATTTTTGGTAGAGACACGGTTTCATCATGTTGCTGAGGCTGGTCTCGAACTCCAGAGCTCCAGCAATCCACCCGCCTCAGCCTCCCAAAATGCTGGGATTACAGGTGTGAGCCACCATACCCGACCCTACTGGTGGCTTTTTCTTCCATCTTGTCCAGTGTTCTGACAATCAGGATTTAGCCTTGTATACTCATGTTCATTCAATTGCATTAGTTCTTTAAAAATCAAAGAATCTTTTCAGTTAGATTTGGATTAGAGTTGTAGGTACTTTCTGATTTGTTCACTTAAAGCAGTTCAAGGAGAAAACAATGAAAAATTCTGTTGTTGGATGGATATCACATTACCACTGGCTCTTTTGCTGCTTAAATATCATCTATCCATGGCCTGCAGGAGCCATAGAATATCTTAACTCATTCGGGTCCTATTACGATAGTCCTGCCCCAGACTACGAAAAGGTTCCAAAGGTCATCTTTTGAGTTTGAAGCCAACTGAGTAGAAAGTTTTCTAATGGCAGTGGTTCCCAGATGCCAGTTAGCTCATGGAAGCTGGTTTGTTATGGATATTGTCACAGGTCTGCAGTAATGTATGAGAAACAACAGTGTAGTGATTATCTACCAGAAAGCTAACTTTATTGATTACAAAGGACCATCCTTTATTCTGAGATTGTTCTTTACACTTTTTGCTTGTCCAAATGCTCTTTTGTCCTTAATTTAATGAAACTAAATTTACGATGGTAATCAAGGACTGTATCTGTATCTTTATATGAAACCCTTGAGACAAGATATGTTTCAGAACTTCTATTCTTTTTGGATTTTAGAAAGGTAACAGTCTGTATATCCTATATTACATAACAGCCCCAGCAGGGTTTGAGGTGACACCCCATAATCAGTTACAGTAATGTTACTGCAGTAAAATATAAGAATATTTATACTAAGGGAGAGAAAAAGCCTGTGAATAGCCTCACGTCAGTTCAGGTCAAGCTTGACTGCCAGATGAGTTCATATCAGTTCAGATTTTGTTGCCAAATGAGTTACAGGCAAGAAAAAATTGATTTCCAAGTGTTTGGATTTTGAAATTGTGGGTAAGGGGTTGCCTTTTAAAATGTCCTTACTTTGTAAAATAAAGCTGAGTATCCTATGTAGGACCCCAAAATGTTTTTGAAATTTCATTGGTCCACAAAATCCAAAAGCATGGGAAACAGCCCTTGAAAGCTATTGAAGTGAGTATAACATTACTGTTACACTCATCCTTAGCCAATAATAATTTTCCTCTCTATTTTGTTTGCAAGGAAATACATTGTTGTTGGTTATAATCTTTGGATGTTGTAAAAATCTCCAAATATACTTTTAATCAAAGTAGGTTGAAATTAAGTTTATCTTGTAGCAATTTTAGGACGCTGGGGCAGGAGAGAAGGTTGCAGCCTGAATCCATCCACAGTTCCCAGTGATGGACTAGGATTCTCTGATAGGGATGGGTTCTAGCTTGACAAGTCCTCCTGGCTGCATTTGTTTGGCCAAATAGATTAGTGAGGAGATTGGTCTGTTTTGGGTAAGGGCAATGTTAAATACCTACATGAACTTAGGTTCACTGATTAATCTTTGGCATTTGTAGCTTATGTTTCTATCCGTCAGATGGGGTTAACAGTTCCCATCTCACAAGTATAAAATGAGTTAGGAGCTATGGAAGTACTTTGACAATGAAGATCACGTTAGCATATAAAATAATAATCTTAAAGAAGAAGTTATATAGTATGAGCTAATAGAATCAAAACAACACAACTACACAATTCTTGTCCCAGTAAATTTGTCTAGAAAGTAGACTTGGTAAAACAATTATTTGACCTAACTGGGCTATAATTTGGCTCTTGCTTAAAAACAGTATTTCTCTGTTCTATATGCCAGTTATTTGTTTATTGGCCCTCAGCTTCAGATTCACCATGTGTTGCCTGCTCTGTGAAAATGGACCTGAACCTTTTGTTATTTATTTATTTATTTTTAATAGATTTTTTTATTATACTTTAAGTTCTAGGGTACATGTGCACAACGTGCAGGTTTGTTGCATATGTATACATGTGCCATGTTGGTGTGCTGCACCCATTAACTCGTCATTTACATTAGGTATATCTCCTAATGCTATCCCTCCTCCGTCACCCCACCCCCCAACAGGCCCCGGTGTGTGATGTTCCCCTTCCTGTGTCCATGTGTTCTCATTGTTCAATTCCCACCTATGAGTGAGAACATGCGGTGTTTTGTTTTTTGTCCTTGTGATAGTTTGCTGAGAATGATGGTTTCCAGCTTCATCCATGTCCCTACAAAGGACATGAACTCATCATTTTTTATGGCTGCATAGTATTCCATGGTGTATATGTGCCACATTTTCTTAATCCAGTCTATCATTGATGGACATTTGGGTTGGTTCCAAGTCTTTGCTATTGTGAGTAGTGCCACAATAAACATATGTGTGCATGTGTCTTTATAGCAGCATGATTTATAATCCTTTGGGTATATACCCAGTAATGGGATGGCTAGGTCAAATGGTATTTCTAGTTCTAGATCCCTGAGGAACCTTTTGTTTTTATCTTTTTTTTGGTTTTGAACCTTTTGAATGGTTGCTTCCTTTACCACATGACACTGAAATTTTGTCAGTAGAGGGTACTGGAAAGGCACGTCAGGAAGGAAGTACGTTGACAATGGTGACCACTTTAATATATCAAATCATAATTTTGAGGTATAATTATATGGTACAAATTTATATAGTATTTATATGTTCATATAGTTGTTTATATAATATTTATATATTTATGTAGTTGTTATATATAATATGTATAATTTACATAGCATTTATGTGGTTTTGCTTCATGGTTCCCTGTGTGCTTGCTCAGCAGGCTGTTTTTTGAGCATCTTCACCAGTGCTCAGCTTCTTTACCCAGTGGTTAGTAGCTTCTCCTGGTGCCCCCAGAGACAGTTTTATAGCAGAGTATTTCTGGTAGGACACTTTACAGAAGGTGTATTTTGAGCATGTTCCAAAGGGTGGGTTTCTGACAGATTCCAGCTAACGAGCACCACAGCAGCTTCTCTACCCTTCATTGAGTTGTGGCTGTGCCCTCTCCAATAATGTCTGGATCCCAGCCTTGAGCAGAAGTCACTTTCTTTGGTGCTCTCTCTCAGCCCTAGGGGTAGTTGCTCCTGATATCTGTGATTCTTTGATTCTTGTGTTTTTTTTTTAGAATCTCTTTACGTATTACTAGCCAATTTCTCATTACTCCAATTTCGTGTTATTCCAACCCTCTGTCATAGTTAATAATTCCTTATGTACAACTCTCCCTGTTCAAATTACTATGTGGTTTCTCTCTCCTGAGTAGACCCAGACAGTTGCAACCAATTAAAGATCTCTCTGAGCCACCATGTATCACTGGCAAGCCAGTTCTTAAAAGATGATATCGTTGTATCTGTAGTTGAAAAAATTCAAATATCTTTTAGGGAAATGTCTCAAAATCCAATGAAGTTTAGCTGTTCTTCCCATGGGGTCTCTGTGTACCTATGTATTTGTCTCTCTTTCTCTATCTTCATGTCCCACCGCCTTCACTGTGAGTTCTCACTCTTCTCTGCTTCTCCATCTATTTGCCTTCATACACTTAGTTTCCAACCCCAGCATTGCTTTTGGCTTCCCTGCACTCAATTTCTGTCTTGGTGAGGCAGTGATATAAAAGATCATAAATTAATGAAATCAAGGACATGAAAGTGCTTTGTAATTAGTAGAGTACCATACAAAGTGGTGATATTACTTGTGTTTATTAAATAGTTTTCTCTTCTATGTTTTCAGGTTTTCAATTATGTTTTATTTTAAGAGCTTTGTGGGTGCCTTCAAGGGTACTTACAAACTAGTAAAATAGATACATCAATTCTTAGAATTATTAGACAAGGCTGAATTGCTGGGTGCTAAAATAGGGGAACAAATGAGGAAACAGGAGCCCTGAAAATTAGAATTTAATTGTGGTCTGAGGATTCATGGCTTATTTCCAAGGAGAATCATCTGACCTTGAAGGACCTTAGCTGCAATTTATTAAATGTTTGTGGCACAAATGAGCCTTGCGATACGTACTTTACATATATTCTCATATTGAATCTTTACATTGATCCTTATATTCTTACATTATTTTATGTCTTAGACTGATTTCAAAATATTTTGTTTGAAGACAGATTTTTGTTCATTTGTTTTATTTTTTAATTGAAACTTACCTCCAGTTGTGTGTGAAAACTCAGTGGCAGTAAAATCTACAATATAGAACATTATATTTTATGTTGCTTTTCATGTATTTTCTATTTTCATATTTATTCATGGATACCTACATTTTAAAAGATGGTTAAACACTTTTCACCTGAGAACTGGAGTAAATAGATTATATGATAATCTCTATATTGAAAAAGGGAAACGTTTCGTTTAAAAATTGATGACTCAGTCTCTTTTTTTTTTTCCATAAGAGAGCGTGTCAGTAGGCTTCTAGGAGATGGCATACTTTATGAAAAATGTAGCATACTATTTAAATTAGAGGTGGTTACTCTCTGAATGCAAAGTATCCTGTCAAATCACAGGATGAGTGCATCTCCCAGTGGAAGATGTTGCAAAGTGCAAGTGACTATGAGTCTTCCCGAAAGCATTTGTCTTTATAGCTTGGATTCTATGAGATGCCCACCAAAGACACTTAATCTTTTATCTTACACTTAATCTTTTATCTTAGAAAGTCAAGATGGATGAGTCTTCAGATTTATTAGGAACCCTTCTTTAGTTTTGAATATTTTGTGATGAATCCATACTTTATTTTTTTGCAGATGAGATGGAAATGTCCTGTTTCTTTGGCAAATAATGTGTGAGCATAGCACATGTAGCTTTTTTTTAAAAAATAGGGTATGATTTGATCAGTGTTTTCTAAAGTATTATGTGCATGCTACTGGTGGTATACGTACCCCTAGAAATAGACTAACACAATTTGAATATATTTGTTACTTATTTTAACGCTGATTAGGAAAAAAAGCTTGGTATATCACACTTGTCATTTCTTAGATACTACTGAAGTTAGGACTATGCAGGTAACAACACCTCACCCAGACCAAGTGAATTACTGGTGCAGTGTTCAGGCATACCCAAGAATGTATTGCTGCATTCTTTTCATAGATACAGCAACACTCTACTACCAGAAAATAGTAATATTTAAATATACAAAGTATTTATAACATACATAATTGCGAATTGGAATCGGTTCTGTGCTCTTTTTTTTGTTTTGTTGTTGAGGTCGGCATGGATCAATGGATAAAAATTGAATTTTTAAAAAGTAAAGGTGCAGACTGTGAGGGAAATCTTATTAGGGGATGATTTTGATGAAGTTAGTCATGTAGCTTTAGACAAACTTGAAGACCAAATTTAGCAAACTGTCTGAATCATCTGCTACTATTACAGAAGGACAAACTGCAAAGAAAACAACTATCACAAAAATTTGATGAAAGTATTTGAAATTTGTATTTTCGTAAGTATGATGAGAATGAACCTCTTTCCTTGTATGTCAGATGTGTAGAGACACACGTTCTGGTGTGAAATCTTTCAATCCTGTGCTTTTTTGAAACACAAAGTATGCTATACAAATTCTACCTGAGAGGTTCCTTTAAAAGTTGAACGTAGAGTTATCATATGACCCAGAAATTCAGAAACTCCTAGGTGTATATCCCCCCAAATTAAAAACTAGTACTCAAACAAATGTACACCCATGTGCAGGGAGGGACTATTCACAATACCCAAAGGTGGAAAGAGCTCAAATGCCCATTAACTGATGGATGGGTAAATAAATTGTGGTATGTACATATAATGGAATACTCAGCCATGTAGTATATTAGAAGTACTGGTACTAGTACTAATATACTAGTAGATAGTGGATGAGCCTCTAAAATATTATGTTAGTGAAAGGAGCCAAGCACAAATGATTAGATACTATATGATTCAATTTATGTGAAATACTAAAATAGATAAATCCATAGTGACAGAATGCAGATGCAAGGGGCTAGGGGCAGGGAGGAGAGAATGGGGAGCAACTGCTTAATGGGTATGGGTTTTATTTTGGAGTTGATTAAAATGTTTCGCAACAAGATGGAAGGGGGTGGTTGCGCAACATTCTGAATGCACTGAATGCCACTGAATTGTTTACTTGATAGGTGCAGCAAACCACCATGGCACATGTATACTTATGTAACAAACCTGCACATTCTGCACATGTATCCTGGAACTTAAAGTAAAATAAAAAATTTTAAAAAATCACTACTTTTATCTTATGTGGATTTCACCTCAGTAGGAAAAAAAAAACTTACCCAATAGTGTGGTATGTGTGACATTTTATGGGGAATAGGATGATGTTAGGTTGTGCATAAGCATTTCTTATTACAGGAGTTAAGTATGTATTTTTACAGTTGCCTTCTTTTTATGAGAAATTATTAGTTTTCTATTTGCAGTAATAAGTTTTCCTTTAAAGATAAATGTAAGTTTTAAAGAAAAAATAAGAAAGATGGTACTGATATGACACATGAAGACAGTTCACAAATGAATGAAAAATGGCAACTTCAAAGAGACATTTTGTTTTATGTTCAAGCCATTTAATTTTAATTTTTATTATGTTATTATTATAATTATTATTGTTTTAGAGACAGAGTCTCGCTCTGTTGCCCAGGCTGGAGTGCAGTGGCACCATCATAGCTCATTGCAGCCTTGAACTCTGTGACTCAAGTGATCCTCCTACCTCAACCTCCCTCACAGGCGTGTACCACTACTCCTTGCTATTCTTTTTTTTAATTTTTATACAGATGAAGTCTCACTGTGTTGTCCAGGCTAGTCTTGAACTCTTCCCACTTCAGCTTCCCAAAGTGTTGGGATTACAGGCGTGAGCCACTGTGCCTGGCCAATTTTTAGTGAGAACATATTGGACACTAGTTGCTGTTGATCAAAGTTGAACGAGATATGACTTTTGCCTTAGGGAAAACTTTCAACCTAAAGGTGATAAGCCAAATCTATAAATAATTCAAGGAAGAAGCTGAATGTGCCCAGTGAGACTGGAACAGAGGACAAACAGACTGAGGCCAAGACCAGGTACCTGTTTGGTTTGATTACCAGTACCATTTCAGAAAATGCTAGAATAGGCTGCCAGGTGTAGTGGCTCATGCCTGTAATCCCAGCACTTTGGGAAACCGAGGATGGAGGATTGTTTGAGACCTGGAGTTCAAGACCAGCCTGGGCAACATAGCAAGACCCCATCTCTAAAAAAATTTTTAAAAAGTGGGCATTGTGGCAAGCACCTGTAGTCTCAGCTACTCAGAAGACTAAGGTGGGAGGATCACTTGAGCCCAGGAGTTCGAGGCTGCAGTCACCTATAATCACACTACTGCACTCCAGCCTGGGTGACAGAACAAGACCCTGTCACTAAAAACGGGAAGGAAGGAAGGGAAGAAGGAAACAAGGAAGAGGGGGAGGGAGGAAGGAAGATGCTAGGATATATAGGAAGAAATTAAACTAAACTCTATGTACAAGTGCAAACAAAACCCCAACTTAATATTGGCATTCATGATTGATGGAAAGATGGGAGTTGGTGGGAAACCATTTTAGAGCAAAATTTGCTTTTGAAATTAGAAACAGGGAGCAAAATTACTTAATAAATGCAGCAGGCTGGGCGTGGTGGCTCATGCCTGTAATCACAGCACTTTGGGAAGCCGAGGTGGGTGGATCACCTGAGGTCGGGAGTTCGAGACCAGCCTGACCAACATGGAGAAACCCCGTCTCTACTACAAATACAAAATTAGCGGGGCGTGGTGGCACGTGTCTGTAATCCCAGCTACTCAGGAGGCTGATGCAGGAGAATTGCTTGAACCCAGGAGGCAGAGGTTGCGGTGAGCTGAGATCATGCCATTGCACTCCAGCCTGGGCAACAAGAGCGAAACTCCATCTAAAAAAAAAAAAAAAAAAGCAACAGATAATGTAATCAAGTTTCATATACTGTGGTCCTTTTTGCCTCTACCTTTTTCTCTCTCAGTAACTTGGCAGTCCTCTGGGCTTCCTCTCCCCCCTAAAAATCTCACATTTAAAGGTAGAATAGTAGAGGGCTTGAGAATGTATGCTCTGGAGCTAGACTGCTTAGGTTCAAATTCCAGTTCCAATATTTACACATCGTGTAACCTTAGTCATGTCACTTGATTTTTCTATGTATTCGTTTTATCTTTTGTAAAATGGGGATGTTAATAGTAACTGCATTATAAGGCTTTGGTAAGGATTAAATAAGTTAAATGATTAAATGGGGTAAGCATTTATAACACTGCTTGGCACATGATAAGTGATCAAACAAATGTTAGCCATCATCATCATCTCCAGTCAGTAAATCCTGTCAATTTTGTCTCCTAAAAGTCTTTTTGAATGTCACCCACTACCACTGCCTTAGTTTAAGATCTTATGTTGTCACAATTGCAATTGTGCCTTAACTAGTCTTGCACCCGCACCCTCTCTCCTAACCATCCCCTCTGTCTCACTTGGCTGCCTGACATACTCTTGCTTATTCTGAAATACTCAGCTCAGATGTCACCTCTGTGAAACTTTCCCTGATCCTCTGTGCTAGTCCACTTAGGGCTCTCCATGCGTACTTATATCCTTTGGAAAATATCTCATTTATAGCACAGCTTATATATAGTACTGTGACTGTACCTGATGTTCCCTGGGTTGTGTCCACCTTGAAGATGGGAAACTGGGTTTACTTAATTTTGAACTTCCACCGTAAACACAGCCCCTGGTACAAAGTAGATGCTTATTAAATGCTTGGGTGGATTATTGAATGGCCTGTGTCTGTAGAAAGCTAGTTTGCAGTCTTCATTTGGGAAGCTAAGTTGAACACACCTAAGGATAAATAACTATGAACATTGCATAGTAAGTGCTGGAAGAGTTTAGAAAGAAAAGGGGAGAGCTGGGGGTAATCAAATTATACTTCAAAAAGGTAGAGCTTGATTTAGAACTTAAAAATGGGCAGAACTTGTGTGAACAGAGAGGCAGCCACAATCTACTATGCAAAAAGGATGTTTTATGAGTTGAATGGGTGGTGACAGAAAAAAAGAAAAAAAAATGCCCAGCCTTAGCAAAACAGAGAAGAGACCAGTCTAATTAGGGTGTGTGTATGTGTGTTGATGGGGGGAAGGTATATGTTGAAAAGTACAAGTAGATCATAACCTGTAAACAGGGTGTGTTCTAAAGATTTATTTACAGATCATTTGTTTGGACATGACACATAATATACATGGTTTCTAGCCAGCTCAAAATATTGTATTCAACCTACTTAATAGTGAACTATCCCAGGGACAGTGCTCCAGAGCCTGGGAGCAGAGAGTCAGGAAAGGTGTGATGGATTCTGGGCTAGAAGACAGAGTAATAGAGAAAATTGAGATCTGTGGTTCTCCTATGACCCTTTCTGCACCTTTTTTTTTTTTTTTTACATCTCAGTTTCTCCAAGGGAAAGTTTCTCTATCCCTTAAGGCACCCCATGCTGCTAACTTCCTTGAAACAGAACCCCACCCAAAGTTGCTAGGGCTCTAAAAGGCTCTCTCTCACCTCCAGCCTGCCTCATTCCCTCAGGGCAACAGCTCTTTGCTATTTGAAGAAACTTGACTGAACTCATTCATGCCAATGTGTGAATAACTGATAGTCACCTCATCCTGGCAGCTGTAGTTATTTTAATTTTAACAGCCTTCTTGTTAGCTCAAATGAACCTGTAATTGCTGGAATTTCTGGCACTGGTACAGAGCAAACAATGTGGGAGGGGGGTGAGGATTACAGAGAGAGAGAGAGCGAGAGAGGGAGTTTCACTGTAGGAGAAGATATTTTGAGACAGGGAAAGCTTTGGCCAAGAGCTTTGCCTAATTTTCCTTTCTTCTCCACCTCGCTCCCCCAAATTGTTCTTGTGTATTCCTCTTCACAGATTTACTATAGGCTGCAAGTTGTTTATTATTATTTTTTTTAAGAATAACTTCTGCAGCAGTTCTGGGTATGGTGGTACTGTGTTTTTTAGTTGTGTGCAAATCTGGGATTACCTGTAATGGGAAATAGGGTTGAATAGATAAGGTGGGGCTGGGGGTTGAGGTGACCTTGAAAGTGGAGTCTACAAATACATGCATAGAAATAAGTAGTCATGGAAAGTTTTTGAATAAAAGCTTAAGATGATGAAACCAATAAAGGAGGCAAAATTAATGATACATTTTGAATTAGAAATGATGGAATATTATGTTTACTCTTGGCTTGGGATTGGTTTATACAGAATCGTATTTCTGGTTACCATTTTTCATGGTTCTGGGCATTCACCTTTAATTGTTAGTGTCTCTCTCCTTGGCTGTCTGTTCTCTGTGGCTCCTGAGCCAATCTTCCTTCAGGATTAATTGCTCCTAGAAGCTTTTATGACTTTTGTATTACCAACTAGCACATAAGGGCTTATACATTATGTTTTTGTGTCCCAAAATTCAAGTCTAATGTTAGCAAAACACAACTCTCATTTGTAAGACTTTTTTTTTTTTTTACTTTTTAATGAAAATTTCCAGCCTTTCCAAACATACCCCAAAAACACACTGGAGATAGTGGTTAATGATCTGCATCAGTTAGCCCTCAGAGCTGCAGGAACCTCCACACCCACTCCCTAACCTATGAATGTTAAACCATGTTGTAGGTAAGTTCTTCCCTTTGGGGAACCCCATTGTCTTTTATTCTTTATATTGTTCATTATGTAAATATTCTTGATATTTCTCCTCCACCAGTCTGCACAAAGGAGAAGCCAGAAAATGGGGTGAGAAGGGGATTTGAGACATTTCCTTAAGCCTAAATTATAATTCTCTCATTGGAACAGGATTCATAGATCTTTAATCAAATATGTTTATTTTTCTCTGTTTTGAACGTTAAGAGGGCTTGTTCGCATTGGGCCCTCTTGTGTGTCATTTGTATATTTTGCTCTTGACTGCTCAGCATACCATTTACATTACCAGGTACTGGTGATGTGCAGTGACTTGCTTGGTTGAATTTGCTATTTCATTTTTTGCTCCATGTAGTGGAGCAGTGATTGTCAAAATTGGATTTTGTGGTTTACTCTTTCATTATCACTTGTTGCAATAGTAATTTAATAGGATTTAACAGTCCAAAGAATATACTTTTTGTCCTTTTCATTTACCAGTCCACAAAATGACTGCTTTTAGGAGATATTGTTTCATTTTTCAACATTCCCTGGCCTAGGTGGTGACAAACTAATAAAATGCATTCCTTTGCTTTACCAACCCTATCTTGACTTAGAAAACTGATTACTGACATTTCCCTTCCTTATGGTAGTTAAGTGTTTTCCTTACTCAGTTCAGTTCAGCAGTCGCCTATTGATCCATTCACACCCCCATCCTCATTCATCTATCATAAAGTTATTATATACCTACTATGCTGGGCACCCTGCCAGGCACACATAGGGTCTGTCATGCAAACATCAAAAGGAGCCATTTAGGTATGCTATGTGCAGTTGTAACATTTTTTCTTATGATTCAAATCTTAGTTTTGGAAGGAAAAGGTCCTTTAATGATTTCTTATTTAATTATCATCAGAAAAGTGTGGTTAGGCATGGAGGAGGGAAGAACCTACCTCTGCTGGCTTGATTTCTCCAAAATCGCCTCCTATAATTGGGTTACTATGTGACAGGCACTGAGTTAGGTATAATACAAACATAAGGAAGGCCCAACCTCAGTTCTCAGGAATTTATAGTCTAGGGAGACATAGAAGCAGTTTTAACCCAAAGAGAGGGGAGCTATAATATTCAAAGTACCACAGGAGGGTAGCAAACCCATTACCTGCATCTTCTAAGGGATGTGAGGGAAAGTTTCACTGAGGGAGGTTTGCTTGAACACTTAAGCATGACTAGAAGTTTGCTTGGTAGAGTAGAAGGGCAGGGAATTCCAAGTGGAATCAGATGTGAAGTCACTGAGGCATGAAGGAGTATGACATGTTTGAAATGTATGCCAAGAAATTGCCAATTAATAGATGAAAGAGAACTCTGTGGAATTGGCATTGGGAAGATATTTCTGGTACAGGTATAGGTTGATCATTTATGTAACTTTTGTCATATAGCTGTTCTGTAGCTTCCATTAACTATTCCTTACTTCTCCCCTCCTCCAGCCATTTATGTGAAGACCTTTTTTTTTGGAGGGGAGGTGTTTAGGAGTCATATTTGTAGTTTTCCCTTAAAATAGATATTAATATAAATATTAATACAATACAGAGGTGACTAATAAACACCAAATTAGGTATCAGGAGACCTGGCTTATTGTTTTCCACTTCTCTCAGCGGCTATGTCACTTGAGCCAAGGCATTTAACAGCTCTGTTTTTTCACGAGTAAAATGGGAATATTAATGCCTGCATTGGCTACCTCAGGATCAGGTTGAAAATGAAAATGAAACTGTTAAAAATAAAGAGGTATAATAAACTCTTTTACTTGGAATTCTGCTGTCTGAGGTTAAACTGACATTTAAAGCAAGTAAAATACTTTGTGGAGTATCTGGATAGAAAAATTAGGTTGGAAAATAATTCTTACTTCCTTATTAACCCTCTATGTCTGCCCTTTAGTCTTTGAAATGTCATTTAGCTTATTTCTATGTTTCCAAACTAACATGATAAAAATTTTAAACTTCCTAATGTTCTGGCATGTATATCTTGGCCCTTTCAAATTCTCAGTGTAACTATTAAATAGCAATTGATTTAAGATTTAGGTGAGTAAAATATAAGTTGGTATATTTCGTTGTCAAGCTTGAATAATTCATACCTATTAAGTAGTTTGAATTACTAATGAGATACTGTCTATCATTTCTTGTTCCATATGGTGGTAGGACATAAGTTTTGTTCCATTTTAGAAATGTATAAGAGGGTCCTGATTCATTCAGTTAGGATTGGGAGGTTATGAGACTTTGGCCTTCTGCCTTCTTTGCCATTTTTCCTAATTCAGTGACAATGCAGGCAGCAGTTATTAGTAGCAGCAAATGACATTTCCATTCATTTTATTTCCTTTGACCCCCATTTCCCCCATTAGATTGAGTGGTAATCTACTGAAATCTGATAAATCACTCGAAATATGAACTTCTAGACTATAGGAGTATGAGCAATTGCTTCCAATATAAATATGCCTGGCTAACCCTTCTTTAGATCAGTGGTTCTCAAAATCTATCACTATGGATATTTCAGCAGGACAGAAAATTCTGTAAACCACTTAAGTCATCCTGCTCTGAACCATCTTACATACATCAGAAGAAAGGGAAAGACTACTGCTATGGATGAGATAACGCAATGATATTTTAAATGGAATGTAACTGAATTATTTACACTAGACTAGTATTGATCCTGTAATCATAATCACTAATATTATATGACACCTGTGGAATTCCAAGAGATAGTTACCCCTCTTCCCTTTCTGCCTTTGCAACTTAGAGATGAACTAGTTATGTGAATTTGGATAAAACACCTATTCTAGTCAAAATATAATATAAAATGGTTGTTGAGATTTTTCTACCAGGCCCTAAGGAAACAATCTGTCAATCTCTGTTTTTCACAGAACTAAATGAGGAAATGGTCTGCCTTATTTTCTCTTTGTTTTAAAATCTATGGTGCCATTGATACCCGGTTTTAAAACATTCTTCTGAAGGTGCTGTTGATTAAATCTTTTTAATGTCCCCCAAGTACTGCCTGTTTTTGAAGATTATTTGGAAAATGTGGTGCATTCACCAACTCACATTCTCCTCTTATTCTGTACTTGCTTTTTTTTCCTTATAAATTAGTGGAAAGGCAAGTGGTCAGTTTTTTCACTCAATAAAAAAGAAGGAATGTGTAGACAGCTTTTATCTGGGAATGCTTTAAGTCATTGAGAGAATATTTTTAAGTGTTAACTACTTTTTGACATTATTGGCAGAATCTTTTAATCCATTTTAACATAAAACGGTTGACTAAGATGGAAAGATTTTTATTGTTTACATGAAAGAAATCACCATGGTTTTTGCATCATTGCATAAATCTAAGAGATTGTGCATACATAAAAAGGATGAGACAAAGCTGAATGTTAAGTGCCAAAATCAACGAAAGCTTGCATACTTACTGGGTATTTGACACTGAGCATAATGGAATGTGGTTCCACAGAGAGAGAATACTAAATATTTACACCCAAGGACATGTTTCTCTGATAGTTTCTTATCCTAATCTCCTAGCTAACATTATTAACCCTTTTTGAAACACCTCTTTCTTACACTTATATTTCCTCCTATTAAAGCTCACCATTGGAGATTCTAAACCTTCTATACCCAAGCACCTACACTTAGCCACTCATTCTTTTTGAGATCTTCATGAATTCCTTTTGTTTATTATATGGATCTTTAGGTGAATTATCTTGGTTTACTATGAGTAGTAAAGCACAATCACAATTTCTCTCCACTTACAGCTCTATTTTTCCAAAGGTCACAGCTCCATCATTCAGCTCTTCTGTCGGTATCCCTTTCTCATTGATTCCCTGGAATTTTTGAACCAGGGCTGTGAGGTATACAGCCAGCAATGTTGCATAGTACTTTAGAGCTGCTGCTCAATACAGGTCCATCTCTCTTCACAATTCATGTTTGTTCCTTTTCAGGCTCAGAGTGGTGAAGGAAGTTACAAAGATTAGCGTGCACTATGGAGTCTGGGAGGTGGGCTTTCAGGGACCTGCTTACTTATTCAGAGGCTCTGACCTTTGCCTTAGTGTGATTTTCTTACCATCCTCTTTTATTTTGTGGGCAAAGGATCAAAAAGATTTCTTCAACATTGAGTGCTAAACATTAGCAAGAATGCATGGTTTCTGGTCCCTGTAATGAAAGAATATTTTTAAAACCATAGACTCAAATTACCATGGAAGATATCACAGAAACAAATGGAATTTGAGCTGGATCTGGAAGAATGGGTTGAGTTCAGGAAAGTGGAGTGGGGAAGAGATTTCATGCAAGAGGGACCTCTGGAGCAAAGGTGAGAAAGAACAAAGAAAGCTTTTGAGACAGAGAACTGGAAGTTGGTGTTATGATTTACTACAGTAAACTGGAAGAGTAGGTTGGCCGGTATCTACTGAGTTCTTAGTGCTAGGCTTAGTTACTTGATTAATTATTTGATTGATCTACTCATTCAAGAGATTGTTTCTCATAGCCCACAGGATAAAATCCAAACCTGTTTTCTGGCATGCATGATCTTCCGTGGTGTGGTTTCTGCATACCTTAAAATCTACTCCACTCAACACTATGTACCCACTTTTCAGTAATATTGAACTCTTTTCAGTCATCTCGAAGAATTTGCTGATCCCTCCAACATGTTGTATTCCTTCACATGTTTCTTTCTTTGCACAGGCTATTTCTTCTAGAGTTCACTTGATGTATGCTTCATTCTTCAGCCTCAGTTGCAACGGAATTTTTGTTATTCCTCTGCTGCTGTAGAATGCTAGGCTTATATTACTAAAGCTTCTACACCATATTTTGTATTGTCAGAATACATGCCTGCTTCCCGCACTCAGCTTATGAGCTTCCTGAGGGCCAGGGATTGTGTCTGGTTCACCTTTACATCCACACCACCCAACATAGTACCTAACATGTAGCCAATTCAATAAATACATACTTACTGAAAAAATATTCATTGATCATTTACTTTACATCATGTGTAGTTTTATTTTTAAAAAGCCATCTAGATGGAATGGGATTGACAGATTGAAGATGGGCAATGCAGGGAGATGAGTTATATGTATTTTTCGAAGTAGCTCATTTGTTTAAAAGAAACAGTAGGGGCTATATTCCTGGGAGATTGATAAAGAAAAAAAGATAGGACTTAATGACTGGCAACTATGGGCAAGAGAGAGGGAAGAATTAAAGATAATAAAAATTAAGATAATATAACAAATAGCAGGATAGTGACCCTTAAAAAAATAAGGTTACTTTCAGGTAAGCATGTTTTTTTTTTCTAAGTCAGATTTCCTGGTGTTAGTATTTGTCTCACTCCACCTTTGCTCTAAAGATGAACACTTTGTTCCTGTTCAGTTTACCGGAACTAAGCTCAAGATATATGTGCTTCTCATTTTCATATCTGGCCAGCAGTTTAGATATGAAATATAAATAGTTCAACTACACTGACTACAATTTCCTATCAAGGGAAGGTATGCAGTACATAGGTTTTTTTTTTTTTTTTTTTTTTTTTTTTTAAATATATAAAGCCTGTTTTTGCTTTTGGGAGCTACAACTGACGTGTTATACCAGGCAGATGCACTGGGGTGCGCTACTATGTAGCAGAGCCTAGCTGTGCATCACAGCTCTTAACTTTAAAACTCCAGAGAATTTGATGAGAGAGGGATCCACAAGAACATGACAAATGATGAGAGTTCAAACCTTAAGAGAAAAATGGGCTTATTGGTAAGAGACCTTTCTTTTCCTTTATTTACTGCTGTTACTTATTCATTAAAATAGCAAGCCTGTTATTTCCATATGTGGCTGTGAAGCGATATACAAAAATCAATTTTAGATGTATTGTAGAATTCAGGAGACATATTGGTAACCATGCAAAAATCATAGGAAGCATGTACAAAGCTTAATTTTGAATAAGATTTCTAAGGGAATTTTATTTTACTTCAGACTGTGTTATAGATTTATTTATATAGTTTAAATGTAATGCAGGTAAGAAATATCTGTATATACATATATTTAAAAAGTTAAAATAAAGAATAGTGACTTATGTAGAAATACATAATTTCACTCAGTTGCCAGAAGGTGGCATACCAGATTTTTTTAAATGCACAAAGAAAAGGAATAATATTAATAGGGATATAAAATAAGCTGTATTTAAAGACATTTTGATGCATTTTAAAGCAAAGAAATAATATAATTGTTATTTTTTGGTAGGGCTTAATTGTAAAACATGACAGATATGAATTTGACCTATTATAGCTTTTTATCATTCAACAATAATGTTTATGTGTATAGCATTTTAAAAGTATACTTTCAAATAGTACTGTCATTAAGGAGATGCTGTTTTGAATTTATCATTCAAAAAAATAAAATATTTTCCACCTACTTTTTTCATAGGAAGTTATTAGATTTAGTATCACATTTTGGATAAGGTCTTTGTCAAGGTCTTTCTAAAGATATTATTAAACTATGACTTTGATATAGTTATGGATTTAATAATGCAGTAGTGCTTGTGAGATGACCCAGAAAAAACCAAGACAGTTTATTTTGAAAAAAAGTGAGATAAGGCTAATACTTACTTGCTATATGCTGATAACAACTTAAATGAAATAAATGGAAATAAATGAAATTTTATATTAGAGCTCATCAAACATTTGCCAGCATACTTTAATTTTTTAAGAGAGTTGACTGTCAACAGCCTATACTGTAGTGCTTCTGTAGTAGTCTCTATTTTTGAAACTGGATTTCTGAGGCAGTACCAGAAGTATGTCTATCCAACGTTGCTTTTTGTATTAGCACAAAAGAGCTAGATATATGACAGAACTTAACAAAAACCAAATCTTCTGGTTAGGAGACAGTATATCTATTTACGTGTTTTTATTAATTACAAGCAGTATGAAAATAAAAAAAATTGGTAGTAAATGAACCTAGAAGAACATTAGCCATCTGTTCTCTGAAAGCTTCTAATATGTGTCATTTGCTTTCAGGTTTTTATGGCAAAGAAGTATATCAGCAAAGAATTGACCTTTAGGCTTAAAAAGCTACAAAATGACAAATTATTCCAAGGGGCGAGTATATATTTACTGGAAAAGTGTCTCCTTGTGTCCAAATTTGGCTAGTTTAGTTTTTTAGATCAACTGCCAATAATTGTTATACTTAATGCCAATCTTTATTCCAGACTTTCTGAGACATTAAGAAAGCTTCTAAAAACAAACAGAATCTTATGGCTTTCTAGTTAAGGGTTTTTAAAAGTTAATTTACATAGTTTAAAATTGTTCTGTGTGGTTTTAACTGTTCAGGATTTATAAATATGTTTATTAATTTACAGCTAAAATGCTGTCAGGGTATGCTTTGAAAAATTTGAACTAAATATAATAAAACCACGATTAACCAGGTTTCTTTTTGCACTCCACTTTCAGGAGACGGAGGCAATTGTCATTAAAACAAGCCGATTTCAAGGATATATTCAAAAAATCAACTTCAGGGTATGTCCAGGGGTCTACATTTTTCCTCACTTTTTTTTTTTTTCAGTGCGAATTGGTTTCCATGAAAGACCCTGAGAATACTAGAAGACAGTTATCAAGTATAGTTACAGTAATGTCTAGGGCACTGTGCTTATTAGGAAAAAAATATGTAAATCATGCTGTTAAAAATGCCACACATCATTGTATTGTGCCTTATATTTTCCAACACGCTTTCACAAACATAAATTACTTTGGTTTTCATGACAACACTGTGAGACGGGCAAGGAAAGCAGCATTTTCCCCATTTTACAGATGGGGGAAGATAACACTGGAGGTCAGAAAGCTAATCAGGGACACAGCTGCAGTTGGACCACAGATGCCTAGCTCTGTACTCTTCTGCCTTCTTCCTCATGGAAAAAGTTTGAAACAAGTTTTTAACTTTTTAATCTGTATTACATAATCAAGCTAATTTGTTTTCTAATTGTTGTACCTCACAGTTTCCCACTTTGCATCTGTCTGTCTGCCTCTGCGCCTGTCTGCCAGCTGGAGACCTTACTTTCAGACTGTCCCAGACCTAGAAGGATCTGGAGTGTGGGAGGGCAAGATAATGGCTGTACAGTTTGCTATGACAACTGGTGTTGAGCAGCCAGTGTTCATATGCTAAGGAAGGCCAGGGACTGAGAAAGAAGACAATCTTACTATAGCTAAGGGATATTCAGCAGGGGTTAGCAACCTTGACTTTAAAGCAGTGTTTCTCTAATAGTTTAGTAGACCTGGTGTAATAATCAGCTGTAGTACTTGTTGGGAATGCAGAATACTGGGCCCCACCTCCAGATATCTACATTTTAAATAATCACCTCGTGCGATTCTTATGCACGCTAATGTCTAAGCACGTCGGCCTTAAAGGTAAAGAACTTTTCTTTTGGTATATGTATTGCAGCATAAAGAAAAGAGCCACTTTTCTCTCAGCAACTTCTGTGTTCCATGTCCAACCATATTAACCAGGGCAGTGGGGAGCAAGGGGCAAGCAAGAGTGATGAATGACAGATGTTATTTGCACACATTGCTGGATGTACATCTGAAGCATGTCACGATAGCTACTGTTCATTGTGGTGACTTTGACGTATTTTATAAAGGTTTGTGTCTATTTTAGACATGAAGGGCAGAAAGATTTCTGCCAAAAGGTGAAAAATAATTGAGTTTTGATATTTTAATAACATCTCCCAGTTGTTTTTACTGTAAAGTAATTTTAAAAACTGTATAGAAAACTAGGCTATTCAGGGTTCTGGTAGTTAAGGGTTTACTGTAACAATGTATTTACACTAATTTGTGTTTCCTATGTGTATATCTAGTCTGCCTGATTAGATTATAATGGTCTTGTGGCCAGGGAACGTGTGTTCTTTCGTGTATTTGTAACATATAGCAAAGTCATAAGTTATTGATACTTACTGATAACTGAAATAACTCACTCAGCATGTATCTCCTTTCTAGGGGTTTTGGGCTAGGCAGAGTAAGTTGATTGATTTCATTTGTGAAGTTAAAGGAGACAATCTTACACTGTCAGTAATGGTTAATATACTAAGAAGTTTTCAGTTGAAATAAATGCATTTTAGTTGACAGATGTGAAAGTGTGGTCCTAATTAACAAATGCGCTTTTTCCCTGTTTAGAGTATCCATTCAAGCTCCATCTTGCCTCTTCACCCTTTTTGGAATACATGTTATGTTGTTCTGTGCTTTACAAATCTGAATCTGAAAGATTGATATTTCTAGAAACCCCTAAACATAAATATTTTTGTTTAATTTCTGAACAGTATCATAGAAATTTAAACAAATGGCTAGACCCTGTAGTGGAAGATTCATAAAAATGCTCAAGTGTCTCTGACTTAAATTAAGCTGAATAAGGAATGAATGAATAAATATATGCTAGCTAAAGGGAAAATGTATTTTACTCAGTGTTATGTAGCTTCAGAATTCTATGAGAAGTAACTGATTATTTAAAACATATATTTGATTTTGAAGACATGAAGTGGTTCTGAACTTATTAGTTGAAGTAGACAGACATAGAAAGGAAGTCAAGAAACCCAGATTTAGATTACCTCTAGCTTAAATCTAGATTCAACCTGGAAGATGAATTCTGTTTTTATTCAAAATGGAATTTACTTTAGTTAGTAATAGAGCATGAGATAAAGGAAAAGAAATGATTTCCCTTTCATTGGTTAGCCATTGCATCCAAATAATAAAGCTAAACCTAATGCCAAAATAAGCTGTGATTATTTTACAACACATGAACACTTGATGTGGCATGTGCTAATGATGTTGTACATCATAGGATTTTAATTGAATTTCTGTTTGCAGGCATAGCAATTTTAAATTACATACTTTTCAGCTAGAGTCTACAATTTAGACCTATGACCATACACTTGGCATCTTTCAGTATAACTGTCTCTGTACTCTTTAGTTGTTTGTAGAATTTAAAATCGCTAAAGAGAAGAATTCTAAATTGGAAAACCAAAAGGATCTGGAAATAGTCATGAAAATAGAAGTATTGACCAGGTTGCTAAGTCTCTTGGATAGTGGCATAGTGGGCAAATGACATTACCATAAGGACATCTTTAAGAAAACTTTTGGGTTTCATGTTATGGCAATGGGTCACAAGGTTCAAGTTTGAAATTGAGCCTTTTTTGAAGTGTAAGATTTTCTCATTCATTATTTGGTCAAAACCTTTTATTTTTAGACAACAATAGTTTCTGTGGGCATATGTATATGAAATTCAGTTTTAATGATTAAACCTAGGAAATGGTAAAAGTTAAAGCAATTGAATATAAATGGCTCTTTCTCATAGAAAATTTAAATAGTGTTAAATAGTCTTAGTCATTAGGATTAGCTTTCTGTGAAAGTGCTGCTGGTTAGCAAAACGTTATTTTGATTACTCTGTAAGTATTTTTAACCGATATTTATAAATAGGAGGAGGAAGAGATTGGGTAATCAGGTAATCTTCTAGCCTCATTTTTGGTTATAACATTTATGATGCATATGTGAATGTTATAATAACTTTTTAGATGTAAATATACATTTTTCAAGGTAGTAGTACTATTTCATTAATTTAAAATTGGGATGTTGAAGAAAATATACTCTTCTAAAGATCTTTCAGAAATTCAGACTTTTATAAAAGTATAGGTATTTCTGAAATAATATAGAATATGGCAAATGTTGAATTTGTTTAACTGGCATGTCTTTTGAGATTTGGTATGTGATGTGTTTATTACTGAAAAATTTTTCAACTATCCTAAATAAACATTGTTAGAAGTTGTTTATTCTTACCAAAATAGTGCAGGATTTACAAATATAAAGATTGCAGTATTCCTTACATTGTCTTCATGCCACTTTGGCAGTGTTGCTTCTATATTTGATGCTACCAAAATTAAAAAAAATAAGTGAAACTATTTGGAAAGCTTCATATGAATGTATTTTCATTCAGTAGAGCCATATTCTTAACTGTTCAGTTGCACTGTACATTTTAAGTGGCTTTTTATTTTGATAAGTTTACAGATTCAATCAGAAAAGCTAACAATAGCTTGACTATTTTATTTACTCAAAGTAGTTTAAGGAGATACTTAGGAAGTTGCTGAGAGATGACTAAACGGGTGAGTGATCACTACTTCAGGTGACAGAGATATTTTTATTGGAATATTTATTTTATTTAAGAAAGTATATATATATATTCTGGATGATTTCCTTTAATATATGCTTATTTTTAATAAGATAGTGTGTTTCTACATATTTTTTCATTTTAAGGAGATTATAGCCTAAAATTATCGAATTAACAGATAAATATCCCTCTTGACCTCTGCTTTTGGTAATAGCAGGTTTAACAACAGTGTTTTAAAAATCTTTCAGGATATATTCTGGCTTCAATATATAATTCGGATTTTCACTCCTCTGCTTATAAATTTTCCTTTCAATTTACTCAACAAATACTTACTGAGTGCTTTCCAATGGGCCAGGAATGGTGCTGGATTAGGAAGATACAAAGATTTAGGAATTCCTTCTTGAAGGACACATAGGAATTTGGGAAAGACATCTTGGGCAGATGAAGTAAAATAGCTGTAGCACAGGGTGTGGTAATAGCATGGCCTCTTTTTGGAGCATTGGATATATTACCCCTACTGATGATGATAAATCGTCTCTCTGTATTGCTCTTACCAAACAATTTAAAAATGGTAATCTAAAATCACATATGTAAATAGTACATAGTATATATACTTAAAAACCATGGATTTGCCAGGTGCAGTGGCTCACGCCTGTAATCTCAGCAATTTGGGAGGTCGAGGCAGGCGGATCACCTGAGGCCAGGAGTTCAAGACCAGCCCGGCCAACGTGGTAAAAACCCATCTCTATTAAAAATACAAAAAATTAGCTGGACATAGTGGCGCATGCCTGTAATCCCAGCTCTTCGGGAGGCTGAGGCAGGAGAATTGCTTGAACCTGGGAGGCGGAAGTTGCAGTGAGCCAAGATCATGTCACTGCACTCCAGCCTGGGCTACAGAATGAGACTCTGTCTCAAAAATAAATAAATAAAATAAAATAAAATAAAATAAAATAAAAACCATTGATTTCCACTACCACAACCCCAAGCATACACAAACATCCTGGTTTGGAGTTTAAAGCATTTTTTTTTTTTAAACAGATGGGAATACTTTGAAGCATACACGGGTAGAAAAAAAAAAAAGAAAAGCCATAAAGAGTATAGATAGTGCCAGAAAACAAAATGAAGAAGGAAGGGCAAGAACTTCTGAATTTCCCATTCAATGTTACTCCTTTTTTCGGCCTTAGTGAAGGAGTAAAGTTAGTCAGAATCTGTGGATCATTGGGTCCCCAACAACTGGCTCTTTGTTCTCTGCTCAGTGTCTCTGTATTTTTGCCCACTCATCCCAGCTCCTATCTTAGCCCCATAACCTCTTTCATCTGACACCCAACTATAAAAAGTATTATGTAAATATCAGCAATTACTACCACTCTGGCTTTCCTTTCCCGTTACAGCCAGCCATTACCTTCCTCACCCCTATTGTCTTCTCCTTTGGACCCATTACCTAGTGTTCCTGCCTTTTCAACACACTAGCATCTCTTATTGCTGTTTTTTCTCTGCCCAACATGGCACCCTTCTTATCTTAAGGAAATGTTACAGATAGGAATAATACTGCCCTTCACATTGCTTATGCCATCATGGTGTGAGGAATTCTCTACGCATATACATGAGTGTGTGCCTGCATAACATTGTATTGTTTGATGATTTTGACTAATTTATATTGCTTGATACCTTTGATATAAATCCAAGGCATAGTCATAGCTACAAAAGGGAATGTCTTTGTATATTCCTTGTTGGCCTACTAGGTTTCACGCAATTCTGTTAAGGAAATTTCTAATGTAAAACTTTCCAATGTAGTTGTCTTTGAGAAACATCTGGGATTTTCCATTTTTTATTGTGGCAAGACTACATATCTGAGTATCTAGTAAGAAATTTTAAATGTATCTGATAGTTTCCTGAAACAAATAAAGGAGACACACATGCACGAATATATAGTCATATATGTGTATAAAAGATACACACAAACACACATGCATATAAGTGTATAAGTGTACATAGCCATGAATGTGAACAATTTTATTTCCTGTAAGAAGGAACCCTTAATGTATCAAGAATTTTGCTTTGCTGTCCAGAATTTTGTGTGTGTTTTAAAGGGTTTAACAGTCCTATTTGGTTGCTATCCAAGTACTTTTACTGATTGGTGGAACATAAACAAAGCACACAATTTGGCATGATCTGCAGTCTTGTCTAAGCATTGTGAATAGCATGGATATTTTAGATTAATCTGAAGAGACGTTTCAGAACTGAAAAGATTACACAGTGCCTGTTCATACAAACTCTGGCTAGGGCTATTAGTCTTTAGCTGTACCTACCACAGGATTAACCAAAACTTGCATGAAAAAGTAGATAATTTCTTAGGGGACATCAGGAAAAAAATGGAGCAAGAGATTAGAAACACGATATATTAGTTCATTTGGTGAGGTGGTACTGGTGACAAACTGTACTAGTCAGTTAGCAAATTAAGTTTTACTATAAAATTATTTAGGAACATTTACATTGAGAAAAAAATCAGAGTATTGGTAATATATTTACCTTTTCTCTCATACCGTGACTGCTTAAATTATACTTATATTTTCTTCCTGAACATTCTTAAACATCTTCTGGAATTAAGATTTTGGAAATGGTTCTTCATGCACAGCTTTTCTTTTATGGTGTTTTTCTCCCACTTATATTTTTCAGTGAACATATAATTGGAGGAGTTGATAGCTCTTTGTAATCCTGTTTCTTTAGAATACATTGAGACATTTATAGAATGTGGTTCACTTCAAATAGAAACATGCATCTTGTGGAACGGTCTCATTGGGAAGAATAGTAGGGATTCTACAAGAGTCCTATACTAGGAGGTTGAAATTTGGTTTCTAGTTTCTCTTTTGCTGCTAGCTTGTGATACAACATTGGGCAAGGTAGCTTCTCTGGGTTTCAGTGTTTTCATTTATACAATGAGGGTACTGAGAAAAATGAATTCTTAGAGTCCTAAAATTTCAACAGATCTTCTCCTTTTACCTTCTGAGAGTTGACTCTTCGTAGCCTTGGCCAAGACCCATCGTTGTCCTTTGTTTGTTACATCTCTGAACTATGCATTTCACAGGTATTTTTTAACTGATTAGTTAATGTTCATAAAATGCGTTGAAGAGCTTTTATGTATGTTGTCTTTCTCTCCTGTTTTATGCAATTGTACATAATAGAAACCAAGTGTTCTGTAATCAAAATAAGTGTTTCCTACGATGTGACCAGGGGTTTTTTGGCATTTGCTATTCTAAATATTAAAGTAGTGGGACACTGAGCCTGCATAAAATTATATTTAAAATATATGTTTAATCATTTTTGTTCATTCCGTAGGTGAACATATTTTTAGTTCTAGAATGTAATGGAAATTATAATTACTCTCCATAGTTATGACTGGATTCTCCACCAGGGTAGTAACATTTGATTTGTTTGGATGCTGCCAACTTGTAATTAGGATGATTTTACCTGGCTGAAGTTTATTTCTAAATGATACGTGAGGAATAGTGTTGTTAAGTGAATTAATAGTGTAAAGTATTGTTCATGAACTGTATTTCTGATTAAAGGGATTATTTTTAAGGACTTTGGCATAATAGTTGTTTGCTCATGAGAGGTAATTATAAGTGACTTAATAATTTATTAAAGGAAAAGTAAGAACTGAATATATATACATCTCCACCATCAGATATAATGCTTTTAGGGTTTTAGGTGTTTTAGATGCTGAGGATGGGGTGTAGGGAGGCAGCCTTACTTTCTTTTCACGCTGAACAAATATTAAAATTATTGGATTACCACAAAAACAAATATTAAATATTAAGTCTGCAAGGAATCTAGACTGAAAAATTGACCTGGAAGATTCATGGTATTAGATAGCTTCTTTGGAGCCCAATGAAATGCGACAAAAATATGTTGTTTTTTTTAATCAGTTGATTGTTTATAGAAGAATAATAACTTATAGAAGAATATTGTTATAGAAGAATAATAATCTTTACAATAAAATGATCTTCACTTGTTCGCAGTGCTTCCCTTTTTGGGAATTTGGAAAACTCTACCTTAACTTAGCTATTTTCCACTCATCAATGTTTGAGAAGTCTTCATAGACAGATAAACTCCTGGAAACACTTCACTACTGTGTTTTTACACAGGTTTTTGGATCTTCATTCTCAGAAAGTGAAGTAGACCAGGCACGGTGGCTCACGCCTTTAATCCCAGCACTTTGGGAGGCCAAGTCAAGTGGATCACCTGAGGTCAAGAGTTCGAGACCAGCCTGACCAATATGGTGAAACCTTGTCTCTACTGAAAATACAAAAATTAGCCAGGCGTGGTGGCAGATGCATGTAATCCCAGCTACTCAAGAGGCTGAAGCAGGAGAATTGCTGCAACCTGAAAGGCAGAGGTTGCAGTGAGCCTGGATTGCACCACCGCACTCCAGCCTAGGTGACAGAGGGAGACTCCGTCTCAAAAAAGCAAACAAACAAAAAGATTCATAAGCTGGAAAGTGATTGAATCTCTTTTGTAAAACATCACCTCCTTACTACATAATATATAGCTGCTTTATGTTTTATATTTTTAAATGTTTGCAAATGCTTCGGGTTTTGAAAATTTGTTTGAAACTCACGTGGAGTAAGACATTTCAAACTTGATGTGTTCATACGTGTGTGTGGCTGTGTGTGTGTGTGTGTGTGTGTGTGTGTGTGTGTGTTTGTATTTCTCCTTCTTTGGATTTCAAACAAGTTGCCCCTGCTGATTATACCTGAGGCCTTTTTGCTATATAACCATTAAGGATTATTGCAGAAAGCCTTCTAATGTAAAATATTGACTATAATTTATGCATATTAGTGGCAGGTTAAAAAAAACTTTTAAATATATTTTGGCCACTAACGCATTGATAAATATTCCTTTCTCTGACTCATTTGACGATTTCTATGAGTCTGTTTTGTGTGCAAGTACTAAAAGGAGTTGGATATATAATTTAACCCTTTAAAATGCTTGACTGGGTTTTTGGGGGCTGTTTCTTTTGTATGATAGGTTGAATAAAAATTGTATGTAAGGTAATGATGGTTGACATAATTTAATATTTACAAAGCTCATATATTACTTGTTGATCTTTCAAAATAAGCTTTCTCTTTCCATGTATGTATGTATGTGTATATGTACATACTGCATGTACATATATGTTTTGTGCTTCACAGGAAAATAGTAGTTTGTCTTTTTGCCTTGATACTGGTCTGTATCTTAAAAGGAAGGCATTTGTGATTACATTAGCTGATTTCATGCTGTATTTCTTATATATTAAATTTGGTATTTTGGAATTTTTGAAAATAATTCCTTACTGTAGAAATATTCATGTATGTTTCTAAAATACAGATGAAAAAGCCTCTTAGGGGACTAAATCTCAATCTTTAAAAACTAGGAATAATTTGGAAAGAGTATTCGAAAGCCAACTATTTAAGTTGGAAGCATGAGTTTATTGTTTGGATGCAGACTTGAAAGTAAATATGAGCTCTGCAGTCCCTGCAGTGATTTTTTAAAATAGGTTGTGGCTTTCATGTCAATCATGATCTGCCTTTGCTAAGCTTGCATTGATGGAAATGGATAATTCTGTTTTTAGGTAGAAGCAGAAGGGTACTATGATTTTGAATTGCCTGTATCAGAAGTAAAATTCTTCAGCCTGTAAATAAAGAGTTCAGCATAATACTCATTTAACCTATATTCACTTTTTAGAATTGTGTAGAAAATTTGTGAGTTTGTTTTGGTGCTTTAAACAGAAGCTTAAAAGTCACTTTCAGGGCATTTACAACGCTATTTTCTGGCAGTATTTTAAAACAATATAGATGAACCCTGTATTTGCCATTGCTTTCATGAAATACCTCAAGCTGCCTTTGACAGCAGTTTCAATTTTTGAACCTCCTTGACAATCGCTAATCCCTATAGGTTACCGGACCCGCTGTTGAGCTTTGGAGTGGTCCCTGCTGGTGGACACCTGCTTGGCCAGCAGCGTTGGTCTTTCCTCTAGGCAATTTGTGAGCTGTTTGCGGGGGAGGGAGGGGAGGAGTAAGGGGGGTGAACAAGAGGGGAAAGGGGAGAGAAGGGGAGGGCAGTATTGAATTAGATTGTTGATAGCGTCCCTCTGAGGACTATTAAGAGCATGCTACTCTGTACTTCGCTGCTGCAGAAGAGAGAGTGATATTTGTGTTACTACAGCATGTTGTAAATGTATGAGATTTTGCTCATCTCAGCTTGGAAATAAGAATAGGGAAAGGAGAGCAACTTGAATCAGAAGCTACTAGAAGAGCCTGCAGAGTTCTGCAGCAGTTTATATTCTTCTTACATTTTGCCTTCTCCTAGCTGGAAAACAGAGGGACTGGAATTTTTGAAACGGGCTTTTCCCATAATGGCATTCTTGATTTGTGTGGCCAGAGCTTGCACAGGAGGAAAGCAGGCTGCTGAATTTAGTCACTGATCTCTATTAGCGGTGGCCTAAGGCTATGCTGAGTTTTATATCCCATTTGTATTGTTGCAGCTCAAAAGAAGATTGTTCAGAGGATGACAAGTGTATTCTGAGTAGGTATGTTGTTTCATTTTCATATGAAACCCATCTATGTTTTTTCTTGCTACTATTGGTCAGAAATCAGGTTAATAGGTGCAGTATATAGTACAGTGCTGCAGTATCCCTGTTAAGGTAGAACAATGGTATTGCAAGCTTAAAAAAAAAAAAAGCCTGGCTGCTTTTATTAAATAAAGCTGCATTGTATGGTATGCACAGTGCAGTCTTAAAAAAATATGCTGCAGTCAACGCTTTTCTGGCACTATTGTTGAGTTGGAATGATAGAATCATCATATTGCTTTAGGGGACGGAAGAATTTAAGGAGGTACCTTATAGCCCTATTTTACAGATTGGAAGCATCGGTGTAAGGGCACTGGCAGAATCCTTTGCTTGTTCTCCGCGGCAGCCACTGCTGTGTCAGTACAGTGTGGAATGGAAGTCCTAGTTGGTAGTCTGTTATGGAAACGCTCTTTACTGTTATTGTAGTACCGTGGTGACAACATGCCATTGAAATGGAAAACGAGCTCTCCTGCTATCTGGAAATTCCCAGTTCCTGTGCTTAAAACATCCAGGTCAACTCCACTTTCTCCAGCATACATGTAAGTGAGAGAAAATAGGATATTAAAGTGGGATTTCATTCATGAATCTACCTTGTGGCAAAACGGGGGCGGGGGAGCCTCCAAACAGCAACATCCAAAAACCTACAGGATTAAAAACCTCAAGCTTGCTTACATTTAAAGATGTTGGCATGCCCACACTTCATCATTGTTTTGTTTTTCTAAAGTTTATTCAAAGTGTTTAATGGTAATCTAATTACCAGTGTGAAAGTACAAAGGCATAACTAAGGAATTGCAAAAGAATTAACTTTAATATTTAACATATGTTGGATTTGTTTGAATTTTTGAATATCTAAAACACTTAGGATGACTTTTTTTGTGTAATGGCATTAAAAAATTGATGATTGATGGTGGTGTGTTAAATATGGTAATGCCTCTATACTATTTTTTCATGAATTAAAAACAGAGTTAACATTGATCAGAAAATGAGTCTTTTAATTTAGACTTTATACTTTAGTTGTGTATGAATATTAATATGTTTGATAGTACATCTTTCTCAGTTTTATCATTCAAGTTCTGAAGTGTAAGTTTGAATTTGTGCAAATTATATCTCTATGAGCAGTTATTTATATTATGAGGATTGAAAAAGTATTCTACAAATGTCTGTTTTAAAAATGTATTTTAAATAAATACATACTGAAGTGCACTGGGAAGTCTTTCTAGAAGTTTTCAAAATTTTTGAAAATCTTTTTAAATTTGCAGTGTTGCTTTAAAGGCAAAATCCAGGAGATATAATAAAATGTTCTTTTAAAGTATTGTTCATGATCCTTTTTGGTGGAGGAAAACCGAATCTTTTTTTAAAGAAAATATTAGTACGAGAAAAGCTTTTGAAAAGAATGTTTTAAATTCGAGTGTTACTTTTAAAATATTTATCAGTAGGAAAAATGTGGAAAACTTCTCCTGCCTTAGTTTAATTGTGTATTTAGAGCTGTGGTGAGTTGCCAATTTTTAACTTAGTTTTTGTTTTATGTGAGGTAGAGATGCACAATTATATCTATCTCGTTCTTTGAAACCCTTTCAGATGCTGAGGAAGTGTGGTTATGCTCTCAGTCCAAAAGGAGCAATTCCCTGGGAAGTGTTGAAAAATGAGGCCATTTCAGAGTTAAATCCTGTCATCATTTTATTTTCAGATTTTTTAATGCTCCTTTCCGTTTATGCTCCAGGATATTTTTATCTCTTTGGGTGTTAAACTTTTTTCTATGAAGTAAAAAAAAAATAGGCTAGTTCGTAAAAATAAACCAGCTATATTTGTTTTTCAAAAACTGTGTTTGTCAAAAGCACAAATTAATGGAGGTGACAAGTTAATGGAGGTGAGAAGTTACTGGAGCTCTTTCAAATAATTCGAGAAAATAGGATGCTTCCTGACTTTATGCATCTTAACTGGCAAGAAATGACTGAAGATTTACCAAAAGCAACTTTATTATAAAAACAAAACAAAACAAACCCTCACTAAAATCAGGTTACAATTATTAATGTTTCTAATATTCCTACTATATTTGATTGTCTAAAAGATCCTAATTGCAGCCCTTATTGCAGCTGATTTGTCGATTTTTAGAGATGGTGAAATAAATGCCCATATTTTATTTATTCATGCCAGCCACAAGCTCAGATACAACTCAACACAACATTTTAAATTAATCACTTTCTTCCTTTTAAGTACTTACCTCTTTGACCTGATGATATGAGTGAATCAATTTAGAAGATAGAACCTACAAAATATAATAGATCTTGCATGTTGACTATCGGTTGTTGGTAGTACACATAGGTAGAATGGAAAAATATATTTGAAGAGCTTATGGTAGGCTGGAGTATTTTGACATTGTAACAGACTATTTTGACATTGTAACACTCTATATTATTGAATTGGTCTTAACTGATTTTTCTTTTTATGTATATTAATACTTAATAGTAAGTAAATATGCACAGATAGAGATTTATGTGAAATGTAGCAAGACTAGCTTGGGGAGTTTAAATCAGGTTGTTAAATATGTTGTTTAGTTTTTGACCATTTTAGATCACAGTTCATTGCCTCACTTGGCCAAAAATAAAAACATCATGTTTAACATGTTTTTCTCATCAGTACTTTTCTATATTCCTCAACACATTTACACACAAAATGGTACTTAAGTATAGCATAATTTCACTTCAAAAACGATAAAGACTAAATTAGATTACTGGGTCAAGTAACATTATATTTGTTCTCACAGTTGTTTGGCTGGCAAACATAGGTTTAAATGGTTGTGTTTTTTGGGTCTAAACTCTTTGCACTGAAATGGAATTGTTCAATTCCGACTCCTCAATAAATTGTGATATATAGGAAATTTACCTGTAAAATCATGTATAAGTATTTAAAGTATTATTTTGATATAGAATTCTTCATAGGTGATATAAGATCTTTTTGTATGTATGCTTGTGTAGCATCAGTATTGGTTTGTAATGTTTTATCATTACTTACCGTGCTTTGTCAAATACACATTACGTGGTTTTCATTGAAGACTTGAGTACTTTGTCAAAGACTGAAATTTCAATATGAAGTATTTTAGTTAGTAGTAAAAATGTATTATAGTGATTGAGCATGTGTGGGAAAAATCTAAAGGCTCTATGGTCTCTTTCTAAACCCAGTGTATGTGCTGCTTCGCTGTAGCTCTTCCATTGATGCTACAGATAGGGCAGTACTGCTGTGCTAGTGAAGGCTACAATAGAGAACATTTTACTTACTGCAAACATTGAGCAGCAAGACTATTTTACTTTTTTCCTTGTGGGTTTAAAGTCCATGTTTGTTTTCTTTCTGTTTGTTTAGAACTTGAATGACAGTTGAAATGTCCCAACATTTTAAAGATTTCTGTATGATGAAGACTATAGTATTTGTGGCAATATTAGTAGAAATAGCATCTTATATAGTATAAAGCACTTAAAAATTTTGCTGTAATGTCATACTAGAAAAGTGGGATATCTTAAATACAAAAGATTCAGGAAAATAATACTTCAGGCCCTAGATTGATTGATGATCAAATAGTCTTTATTGGGTAGATATATTCTTTCAGCTTTAGATTTGAGCACTTGCAGGGTGGTGTGCCATCTATATGGATTTCTGAAGGGATTGTCTTGATAGAGACAGAGTGCTTGGTGACATGTGTTTGCTTTGCACTCTGTTCAAGAGTAGGTTGAAGTTCAACCTTAGCCTGAGGGAGGATCTCCTGGCCAGTGTAAACTGCATTAGTAAAGACTCTGCCCCTGACAGGTGCAAACCATATAAATTACTCTGTCATTTAGCCTAAATTAATAAAGTTGAAAGGGCAATCACATCTAAGTGTTTTTATGGTGTTTAGGTATTCATTGTTTTAAAACAGCAAATGGTTCCTTCAGGCTAATATTATAGGGTTAATGCCTTGTTAGATGCTAAGGACACACTGAAATAGAACAAAATTAGCACTAGTGATCCTTTTATCTTTTCTTTTCCAGCAGCGAGTTTTGACAATAATAGTGTGGCAAGGAGGAAGGCAATTAGGTAAGAATTAACCAGTGAAATATAACAGTGAATTCTAGCAAGACAGACCCTGTGAATTGTTTTCCTTAGAATGTTACCTTTCTCAATCTAAAAGATGATCAATGTTAGTGAACTAGACTTGTTCTCCTTTAGTCCCTGCACTTACATTCAGTTAGCTTCCTATTTATGATTTTTTTTGATATGTAAAAATATTTTTATAGTAAATGCCAAAAAACACAGCATTCTATAGCAATTGCTTCTATAATTTCTTCAATAAAATTCAGTACCTGGCATTTCCTGAGAAAAGATTGTGTATATTGTATAAATGCTCCTTGTTTGTAAGTGATTCATAGCACAGACATAATAAAAATATGAATTTTCTAAATTTGACATGTTTCTATCCCCTAAGATTGTCTTTTTTTTCTAATTTAGTAAATAAAACAAAACTTTGTGGTTACAGAAATCTTTCTTATCTAGCAAAATACTTATTAAATTGATAATCATTTGTGATTAGAGAAATCTTTCTTTTCTAGCAAAATACTTATTAAATTGATAATCTCAAAATAGAAAATAATGTTTAGTTGCTTTGAAAACATAAACTTTTACTTGCTTGTGTCTACTTAATTTGTTTTTATTACATATACAAAATTTAACAAAATTATGTGGAAAAATAACACAACTAACACCTAAGATAAATTTTGTGTTAGTCTGCAACTTTTGTGGCATGTTCTTTGGGAATTTGCTTTGTCTGAGCTTGCAGAAGGACTAGGTTGTCATTTATTAATGGAAAATCATAGAGATAGAAGTGACCTTAGAAGTCATTTAGAAAGTCCAAACCCCTTTTAACACAGGAACTCATTCCATGACACCTCTTGAAGATGGCATTCCATGTCCTTCTTGAACACTGTCAGTGACAAAGGGCTCACTACCTGACCAAGGCTGCACCCTTCATTCATGGACAGCTTTTCCTTGCATTGAGCAAAATCAGTTCCTTGTATCTTTTATCTCCCGTTCCCAGTGCAGCCTTATAGAGCTATATAGAAAGAAAATTCTATTACATACACGCTTAGGCGTCTTCTCATGTGACATGGTTTTCAGACCCTTCACTCTCCTGGTTGTCCTCACGTGGATGGCTTTTTCATGTTAATCTTTATGTAAGACACTACATTTGAATGTGATGCTCCACATGGGGTCCAAATAGAAGACAATTCTCTTCCTTTAAGCAGAAGCTCTGCTTGTCTTAAAGGGCCTGAGATTATATTATTATTTTTTTAATTATAGGATTCACACTGTCCTCTAGTGAATTTACAGTTTGCAAATTGCCTTTTTGAAGGCCTTACAATCAAATTGCTTGCTCCTCACTGTCTGTGTTTATTCTTTTAGGTTCTTCAGATCTTTTAGCCTGAGGAAGTCTGGCATGTGCAAATGAAGTTAACATTTTGTTTTAAAGCCTATTGTGTATGTTTTTTAAAAGACGTCTTGAAATCATTTAATGTAACAGAAAAATATTGCACACAAGACACTTGCAAGACAAAGAGCTAGTGTTGCTGTCACTTTCAGATATTTCAAAGACATTCGCTGGTCAATAATTTATCTAGATTCCTTTTTTTATACTTCGTGTTTCTTCCAAGTAATCGCTTCCCCCACTGCAAAGAAACCACTTTGTACAGAGGGAAGAGAGGCAGAATTTCATATCTCCATACCATCATGGGAAGTATGGAGTTACTGAGAATTTCATACATTCTGCTTGAAACTTAGAATATTTAGTTGAGACTTAAGTACGGCCAAACTTGGGGAGAGGGAGAGATGAGAAAGAAGCATGGGATAGGCAAGTATTTGTGCTAATGACTTGCAGTTAAAGAGTTAAGAGTTACAAACAACATACATGATAAAATTTTAGATTGACATGGCTGCCATGATGTATTGCTTTATATCCTCAAGACTTTGAGAAAGGTGGTATAAACACGAGATTCTTGGGGAATCAGTACATAAATAAGTTACTTAGTAATTCATTTTAGAAAGTGCTCAGTTCTGGATATTAGCCCTTTGTCAGATGAGTAGATTGCAAAAATTTTCTCCAATTCTGTAGGTTGCCTGTTCACTCTGATGGTAGTTTCTTTTGCTGTGCAGAAGCTCTTTAGTTTAATTAGATCCCATTTGTCAATGTTGGCTTTTGTTGCCATTGCTTTTGGTGTTTTAGACATGAAGTCTTTGTCCATGCCTATGTCCTGAATGGTATTGCCTAGGTTTTCTTCTAGGGTTTTTATGGTTTTAGGTCTAACATTTATGTCTTTAAACCATCTTGAATTAATTTTTGTATAAGGTGTAAGGAAGGGATCCAGTTTCAGCTTTCTACATATGGCTGGCCAGTTTTCCCAGCACCATTTATTAAATAGGGAATCCTTTCCCCATTTCTTGTTTTTCTCAGGTTTATCAAAGATCAGATAGTTGCAGATATGTGGCATTATTTCTGAGGCCTCTGTTGTGTTCCATTGGTCTATATCTCTTTTTTGGTACCAGTACCATGTTGTTTTGGTTACTGTAGCCTTGTAGCATAGTTTGAGGTCAGGTAGGGTGATGCCTCCAGCTTTGTTCTTTTGGCTTAGGATTGACTTGGCAATGCAGGCTCTTTTTTGGTTCCATATGAACTTTAAAGTAGTTTTTTTCCAATTCTGTGAAGAAAGTCATTGATAGCTTGATGGGGATGGCATTGAGTCTGTAAATTACCTTGGGCAGTATGGCCATTTTCATGATATTGATTCTTCCTACCCATGAGCATGGAATGTTCTTCCATTTGTTTGTATCCTCTTTTATTTCATTGAGCAGTGGTTTGTAGTTCTCCTTGAAGAGGTCCCTCACATGCCTTGTAAGTTGGATTCCTAGGTATTTTTATTCTCTTTGAAGCAATTGTGAATGGGATTTCACTCATGATTTGGCTCTCTGTTTGTCTGTTATTGGTGTATAAGAATGCTTGTGATTTTTGCACATTGATTTTGTATCCTGAGACTTTGCTGAAGTTGCTTATCAGCTTAAGGAGATTTTGGGCTGAGACGATGGGGTTTTCTAGATATACAATCATGTCATCTGCAAACAGGGACAATTTGACTTCCTCTTTTCCTAATTGAATACCCTTTATTTCCTTCTCCTGCCTGATTGCCCTGGCCAGAACTTCCAACACTATGTTGAATTGGAGTGGCGAGAGAGGGCATCCCTGTCTTGTGCCACTTTTCAAAGGGAATGCTTCCAGTTTTTCCCCATTCAGTATGATATTGGTTGTGGGTTTGTCATAGATAGCTCTTATTATTTTGAGATACGTCCCATCAATACCTAATTTATTGAGAGTTTTTAGCATGAAGGGTTGTTGAATTTTGTCAAAGGCCTTTTCTGGATCTATTGAGATAATCATGTGGTTTTTGTCTTTGGTTCTGTTTATATGCTGGATTGCATTTATTGATTTGCATATGTTGAACCAGCCTGGCATCCCAGGGATGAAGCCCACTTGATCATGTTGGATAAGCTTTTTGATGTGCTGCTGGATTCAGTTTGCCAGTATTTTATTGAGGATTTTTGCATGGATGTTCATCAGAGATATTGGTCTAAAATTCTCTTTTTTTGTTGTGTCTCTGCCAGGCTTTGGTATCAGGATGATGCTGGCCTCATAAAATGAGTTAGGGAGGATTCCCTCTTTTTCTACTGATTGGAATAGTTTCAGAAGGAATGGTACCAGCTCCTCCTTGTACCTCTGGTAGAATTTCAAACAAATTTATAAGAAAAAAACAAACAACCCCATCAACAAGTGGGTGAAGGATAGGAACAGACACTTCTCAAAAGAAGACATTTATGCAGCCAAAAGACACATGAAAAAATGCTCATCATCACTGGCCATCAGAGAAATGCAAATCAATACCACAATGAGATACCATCTCATACCAGTTAGAATGGCCATCATTAAAAAGTCAGGAAACAACAGGTGCTGGAGAGGACGTGGAGAAATAGGAACACTTTTACACTGTTGGTGGGACTGTAAACTAGTTCAACCATTGTGGAAGTTGGTGTGGCAATTCCTCAGGGATCTAGAACTAGAAATACCATTTGACCCAGCCATCCCATTACTGGGTATATACCCAAAGGATTATAAGTCATGCTGCTATAAAGACACATGCACACATATGTTTACTGTGGCACTATTCACAATAGCAAATACTTGGAACCAACCCAAATGTCCAACAATGATAGACTGGATTAAGAAAATGTGGCACATATACACCATGGAATACTATGCAGCCATAAAAAATGATGAGTTCATGTCCTTTGTAGGGACATGGATGAAGCTGGAAACCACATTCTCAGCAAACTATCGCAAGGACAAAAAACCAAACACTGCATGTTCTCACTCATAGGTGGGAACTGAACAATGAGAACTCATGGACACAGGAAGTGGAACATCACACACCAGGGCCTGTTGTGGGGTGGGGGTATGGGGGAGGGATAGCATTAGGAGATATACCTAATATTAAATGATGAGTTAATGGGTGCAGCACACCAACATGGCACATGTATACATATGTAACAAACCTGCACGTTGTGCACATGTACCCTAAATCTTAAAGTATAATAAAAAAAGGAAAGTGCTCAGTTCCTTTTCAATCACCTTGTATATTAAGTTTATAACATTCAGCAGTTACTCAACTGTCTATTATGTGCCAGGCATAACTCTGCTGAGGATTAGGGGCGTAGTCCTTGTGATCATTCAAAGTGATTATTTTTTATCTTCCATACTATCTTCATTCATAAGCAATTAAATAGCTTAATTTATTCTCCTGCTGTGAAAATTCGGAACCAAGACAAACAGGTTAAATAAATTCTTGCCCACTGTACTTTCAATATTGATAATAGATTTAAGGGCAATGAAAATACCTCAGAAGAAAAATTTGTCTGGACTAAGTGGGGAGACTTGAACTGGAGGTAGATAACACATTTTAAAGTGCATATTGCACAGGATGGAAAATGAAGCAATTTATGTTTAAACTTCATAGTATCTTTTTAAACAACAAGAATGAAATACCATTCTTTACATTGGACAGGGAATAATTTACTTTTTAGGCACTTTATAGCACCCAAGGGTACATATATTACCTTCCAAGCAGTAATAATTTGACCTCAAACTCAAGATTTAATCTTAGTCTAAAATAAAATTATATTGTGTTTCCAATTATACTAAAATATTTTTCCCAGCATAACTTACTATGATGAGGGTATCTGTTGTTTTTATCCATTTTCCCCCACATTTATGTCATGCTAAAGCAAGAACATGCCCAATTTATTTGAGAGGATTTCTTATGATATAGTTCAATGGAGTAATGAAGTAACTTATCTTCAATAACAAAAAAATAAAAACAAGTTTCAGAACTTTAGATTACATTTTAATCTAGCAGGTGTAACAGATATTCTAAACTTCATGAGACATATTTCAAATTTTTAAAATGTCCTAGTTTAACATGAAAAAATGCTCATCATCACTGGCCATCAGAGAAATGCAAATCAAAACCACAATGAGATACCATCTCACATCAGTTAGAATGGCCATCATTAAAAAGTCAGGAAACAACAGGTGCTGGAGAGGATGTGGAGAAATAGGAACACTTTTACACTGTTGGTGGGACTGTAAACTAGTTCAACCATTGTGGAAGTCAGTGTGGCGATTCCTCAGGGATCCAGAACTAGAAATACCATTTGACCCAGCCATCCCATTACTGGGTATATACCCAAAGGACTATAAATCATGCTGCTATAAAGACACATGCACACGTATGTTTATTGCGGCACTATTCACAACAGCAAAGACTTGGAACCAACCCAAATGTCCAACAACGATAGACTGGATTAAGAAAATGTGGCACATATACACCATGGAATAGTATGCAGCCATATAAAATGATGAGTTCATGTCCTTTGTAGGGACGTGGATGAAACTGGAAACCATCATTCTCAGTAAACTATCGCAAGGACAAAAAACCAAACACTGCATGTTCTCACTCACAGGTGGGAATTGAACAATGAGAACTCATGGACACAGCAAGGGGAACATCACACTCCGGGGACTGTTGTGGGGTGCGGGGAGGGGGGAGGGACAGCATTACGAGATATACCTAATGCTAAATGACGAGTTAATGGGTGCAGCAAACCATCATGGCACATGGATACATATGAAACAAACCTGCACATTGTGCACATGTACCCTAAAACCTAAAGTATAATAATAAAAAAAGTCCTAGTTTAGCATAGTTAAATATAATACAATTTATTTTCTTCTATTATAGAAGTGCTAAGCACTTAATTTCGTTCCTCCCAAAAAGCCCTGTAAGTGTACATCTTCTCCCTATTTTACGAATAAGGACACAAGTTCAGAGAGGTTAATTAACTTGCTTAATGTTACACATCAAATTACAAGTTGAGCCAAAATTCAAATATAGGGCCATGTGATTTCAAAGCTCGTAATTTCTCCAATGCCATTTCATTTTTATAGAGTTTTGCTACTTTCATGCCATCTATTAATTATATAATACCTTACTAGGATTAGAAGAAAAGGGAAGTATAGTAGATGGGAAAAGCTTTTTGAATTGGGGGGTGGTATAGGAAGACGTTAGAAAGCTTTACTTGCATACTGTCAAGTGGTGAAGTTGAAGGAAAATATTGAGGCAATTATCTTTACTTGCTCATATGGTATCGGGATTAACTTCATTATCTCTTGATGTTTCCATAGTTCCTTGAAGCACTATTCCACCTTCATTGATTACACACATTTCCCACCCATGGTAATTAGCTACCATGGACAGTGCTGTAGCTGATGTACTCTTTTTAGCATGTTCCAAGGGTTCTACCCCAGTCAGTATGTTTAGTACTTTCCTGTAGACATTATCCTCCCACTGCTTAATCGCATGCAAATACTCAATGAAAAAACAAAAAACCCAAACCTCTATGTATTACTTTTCTATTGCTGCCATATCAAATTACTGCAAACGAATGGCCTAAAATGTCATTTTAGGCCATTATCAGTATCTCACTGTGTCGCCCAGGCTGGAGTACAGTGGCATGATCATGGCTCCCTGCAGCCTCGACCACCAGGCTCAAGTGATCCTCCTGCCTCAGCCTCCTCAGTAACTGGGACTACAGGCACGCATCACCACACCCAGCTGCTGCTGCTGCTGCTGCTACTGCTGCTGCTTCTGCTGCTGCTTCTGCTGCTGCTGCTTCTTCTTCTTCTTCTTCTTCTTCTTCTTCTTCTTCTTCTTCTTCTTCTTCTTCTTCTTCTTCTTCTTCTTCTTCTTCTTCTTTCTTCTTCTTCTTCTTCTTTTCTTCTTCTTCTTTCTTCTTCTTCTTCTTCTTTTCTTCTTCTTCTTCTTCTTCTTCTTCTTTCTTCTTCTTCTTCTTCTTCTTCTTCTTCTTCTTCTTCTTCTTCTTCTTCTTCTTCTTCTTCTTCTTCTTCTTCTTCTTCTTCCTTCCTCTTCTTCCTCTTCCTCTTCTTCTTTCTTCTTCTTCTTTTCTTTCTTTCTCCGTCTCCGTCTCCATCTCCTTCTTCTCCTCCTTCTCCTCCTCCTTCTTCTCCTCCTCCTTCTCTCTTTTCTTCTCCTCCTTCTCCTTTTCCTCCTTCTCCTTCTCCTCCTTCTCCTTCTTTCTCCTTTCTCCTCCTTCTCCTCCTTCTCCTCCTCCTCCTCCTTCTTCTTCCTTCTCCTTCTTCTTCCTTCTTCTTTCTTCTTCTATTATTATTATTATTATTTGTAGAGATGAGGTCTTGCTGTGTTACCCAGGCTGGTTTCAAACTCCTGGGCTCAAGCTATCCTCCTGTCTCAGCCTCCCAAAGTACTGGGATTACAGGCATGAGCCACCATGCTTGGCATATTATCTTACAGTTTTTTTCAGATCAGAAATTTGTTACTGGTCTCACGGGGCTCAAATAAAAGTGTCAGCAAGGCTGAGGCTCTAGGGGAGAATCTGTTTCCTGCTCATTCCTGTCATTGACAAAATTCCGTTCTTTGTGGCTGTAGGACCAAGGTTCCTATCATCTCGTTGGCTGTAAGTTAAAGGACAATTTCAGCTTCTAGAGATTGCTTGCATTCCAGCCCCATTCCTCCCTCGTTAAGGCCAGCGACAGCAGGTTGAATCCTTTTCACACTGCTTTCTGGCTCACTCTTCTGCCTTCCTCTTCCATTTTTTCAGGACTCATGTAATTAGATTAGGCTACCTGGATAAAACAAGACACTCCCCATTTCAAAGTTCGTAACCTTTATCACATTTTCAAAGTTTCCTTTGCCATATAACAACATCTCCACAGATTCCTGGGGTTAAGGTATGGACATCTTTAGGAGGTCATTTGTTCTATCTACAATACTCTAGTTGAACACAATCATGTTAGGCTTACACATGCGTTGTAGAAAGTGTTCCAATTAACCCAAGTGGTTCTACATATTTTGCATTCCTGTAACTAAGTCATATTTATTAATCTCTGGATCAGTAGTTTTGTTCTTGAAAATTATAATAGTTTAAACATTACATAGGCAGTTCTCAGCCCTTGCAACAATGATTTCATGGAAATCTTATTAAAAAGTGGAATTATCCAGTAACAGAACTATAATCTGGGGTTGTGTTGAAAGTATCATGAAAACAAGTTTCTCCTATTAGAGGTTTTAGTGTGCTCTACGTTTTATAAAATAGGAGCAATTGTTTTGATTACATCGATTTTGCAAGCATATACAATCATATAAAATACAGATATGAGTGAAATTGAAGATGCTAGTTATTTAAAAACTATTTTTTTGAAAATTCAGGCTATTTTGAGATGGTTCACATAGCCCAAGTCTCTTATTAAAAGTTAATAAGTAATAGTGCTACATTTTGAATAAAATCATGAAATTAGTTTTCTTAATAAAATTTGATGCAACAAGCAGAATCATTCAGAATAACTCCACTGTTATCAGAGCCATTTAAAAAGTACTAAAGTGTATGCATAATACAAGTTGGTTGATGTTGATTGCATTTTATTGCATTGAAAAAAATTTCAAAGGACTCTACATTTCTACCTTCCCAAAACATTTTCAGTTTATTCAAAAGACTGTTCAAAATCAGATTGAACATAAAGGCTACCAGAAAATAATAGTTAACAGCTAGAAGGCCTTTGCATGTCTCTGGAAATTCAAGTAATACAGGTTGTTGAGAACCTTAAAAATCTTCAAAACATAGTACTGAATTATCTAGCAGTGGCATATGATTATGTGGTTGTTGCTAATGCACTTTAGTGTTTGGTCTTTGGCAGATGCAGGGGGCAAATATTGAAAATTTGAGTGTCAGGTAACATCTACTGAGTGAAATAGGAACAGTTAAATAACAGGTGAGGACTGTCTATGCTACTCATTGACCATTATGTTTGATTCTTCAGCAAGTTATGGCCTCAAAAGTGGCATTTCTAAACTTGGAGGTGCATCCAGGAAAGTTCTGATCTCAGATCTGGTTACCAAACTTTCTAGACATTGTCTGGCTCCTATTATGGCAGGTGCAGGGGCTTGATGGTATTTTAATTTATTATTATTACTTTTTTTGTAGAGACAGGATATTGCTGTGTTTCCAAGACTGGTCGTGAACTCCTAGCCTCAAGCTATCCCCCTGCCCCCAACCTGTGCCCCGCAAAGTGCTGGGATTACAGAAATGAGCCACCACACTTGGCCTTCAGATGGTATTTTAAATTTAAAAGGTTTAGATTGAAAATATTGTGTTTTAGAGCACTAAAATTTAGAGAACCAAATATTATGAGAATGATGAATTGGAGTGGCAAGCTCAGTTGAGTGTATGTGGGCAATTGGGCTTAATTTGTGCTTATGCGATCCCTCTGTACCTAACTGCATTCCCTTCTTGCTTCCCACATTTAAGTCTCTCACCACAGCTGTTTCTAAAAGTTCTAAGTGAACTTGGCTAATCATTTATGAGTTGCCCTGTAACATCTTTTTTTTTCACTTTTTTTTTCTGGTTTCAAAAATATAGAGCTTTTCACTGATCAATGAGATAAGACCTTGACATGATATAATGTGCATAATTATCTCAATCAGGGTTCTTTCAATCCACAAGCTGATAGGAACCTTAGAAATCACGCTTTTGGTCATACCATTTACCTTGAAAGAGAATGTGATATTAATGCCTGATCACTTTTTCTCCATCTGTGTACATTTGTATTTGGTGATTTAACCCAGTCTTAATTTATATTTCCTTTTTAAAATACCATTTCTTCAACTGCATTAAAATTAATGTTAAAGACCAGCTCTACAAAATCTTAACTAGGTTTCTCTTTATTAGATGCGATTATATCAGAGCTTTTCTCTTGTCTGACAGTGAAGCATGTTCTTAATTAATAGTCTGATCTAGCTTTAGTTTGGGTGGACCTACAAAATATTTGAAATACAATTTTGAAAAGTATATGGATGACACTAGATTGTGAATCATTGTCCAGTAGATAACCCCTTAGCATCACCAAATTGAAGTGATTTTCTCATTCGTTATGATCACTTTCCTACAGAGGGTGTGTGCATGCAGTCATTTCTGAATGATTCACAGCTAAACAAAGTTCGTGGAACTGGAAACAAAGGTTTGGTTTTAAGTAGACTGGAGACTTGGCTCATTAATATACTTTTCATAGAAATGTTGCTGAAGCATATAGATAGATGCAATTAGAGTGGTTTTTTTTTTCAAATGATATGAGGTACTATCACATCATCAAGAGTTTTGACTTTCTTCAATATAATTAAAATTGCACATTATGTTTTTGAATAGTGAATATTGTGTGATTGCTGATCCAGCCCTGCAGATAGCCTGATCTTGAACAAATAACCCTTTAAAATAATAGTAAGGAAAGTTGATATTATTTATTTATTTTTATTTGGTGCTTATATGCTAAATATGAACTGATACCCTTATGGATTAGAGAAAAAAGTTGGCAATTGTTTTGTTACTGTGGTTTCTATGAATTATACAACATGATATTTGTTAGTAAATAGTGGTAAGCATTTATTATTTTATATCATTTAATTATTTGGAAAGTAAGTGTTTTTTATTATCATCTCTTAGCAGGCAAGTATCCTGACTGCTCTTTGTTTTCGTATCATCTAGTGCAGTGCCTGGCACATAGCAGATGCTCAATAAATGTCGATTTTATAAATGAATTTAGAGAATAGTTTTTAGGTCTGTACCTCTGTGCAAATCACTTCACATGAAAGTGTTAAGTTTATTCATCTGATATACACAGTAATTGAATATAGTAGTTGTCCCTTATGCATGATTTCCAACTCCTTGGAATGAGTTACCCATGGTTACCCATGGCATGAAAATAGGTGAGTACAGTATAAGATATTTTGAGAAAGAGACAGAGAAAAAGAGCACATTCACATAACTTTTATTAAAGTATATTGTTATAATTGTTCTATTTATTATTAGTTATTGTTGTTGATATCTTACTGTACCTAATTTATAAATCAGGTAGTTATGTATGTATAGGAATAAAACGTAGTGTATATGGGATTTGTTATATCCATAGTTTCAAACATCCACTGGGGGTCTTGGACTGTATCCACCGAATAATGGGGGCTATTGTGTATCATGGTCTTGTTAGAGAATAAGTTATGACTGTATTTCCTATGAAAAGAACTAATCAAAAATCCAGATTCTGTTCATTGTTGCTGAGAAATACCATGATGCTGGCACAGACTGAAAGTAATTTTACTAGAAGCAATCTACCAGTGACCAAAATACTTTAGTCATGGTTCATCAAATTGTAACTGATAAGGAAAATAAGGTTTTTTAAAAATCTGTTCTACGATAGAAACTACTCTCAAAGTTAAGAGTTATTTGACTTATTTTTGCATGCTGTTCATCATAATGGAGAAAACTATTTGAGATATTTATGTTTTGAAGCTAATATGCTTTTACTTAAATGATAATGTGTTTTGTGTGTATAGTTTGATAAAATAAATCACTGACTAGGAGAAAAAGAAAACCTGACTAGGGTTTAGGAGAAATAAATTAAAAATTAGCACTCAAAAAAGTATTTACATTTATGTCCTGAATTTTTTATACTTAAAGGGCTTCAACCTAACCATAAAGGTTTAGCCGATATTATATTTAAATTAAATGAATTTTCTTTGTGTTAAAAATGATTAAATACAATGGCTTTTACACATTACTTGTTTAGCAAGAGACAAAAAATGCATAGCTGTGAATATGTAAAAGCAATATATTCCAAAGCAAAACAATTGGTAGTTTGTAAGTAAATTTGGATTTTTGTTTGTTCTATGGTCATTAAACAAACATTTATTGTGAATAATTTGCTGGACTGTGCAATTAGTTAAGGAGGGCGAGGCCAGGAAGCCTTGACTTCAAAGAGTGTAGGATTTGGCTTCTGTTCGTCAAGCAGTGACTCACTGAATACCTTTGAGCAAGGGAGTGCTTTTCTGAGCTATAAATACAATCACAGTATATATAAAGACCATTATGTATGTGAAAATTATAATTAAATCCAGGTAAGAGTAATTGAGACAAGAACTATGGTAGAGGCAGTGAGAGTGGATGGGGGTTGAAGGATAGGAGCATTCTAGAGAGAGATTCAGTTGAACTTAACAGTTGATTGGACATGGGAAATGGGGAAGAAGCAAGGGTCAAAGGTGGCCAAATAATTTTGGTGAGAGCAATTGCCTTTTAGAATCCAAATATTTTATCTATAGTTCTTTTGAATGTATAATATCAGGATACATCGGAGATTCCTGAAATTTCTTCTGACTGACCAACATTTTAGGAATGGTCATTAAGAAATATGTATGTAGTCAAATTCATTACCATTAAGCGTATCTTTGACATATGAAAAGATTGGATTTTGAAGCTGTAAAAATGATGATTGCTTCAACAAGTAGCTCATGGAGATGGAGCGAGTGAGGGTAGTGGCATTTTCCGACTAGCTAGGGAAACTTTTAACACCTTGACTCCTTGCTACTCTCATCTACATGGTGACTCTTCTCCCCTTTTGTCTGCTTCTCACCTGCACTGAGAGTCAGAAATTATAGTTTGGGGTGTGAAACACTGGTTTAAAGGACTGTATAAAAGGAAGGAAAGGAATGCTTCTCTTTTTTCGTTTATCTCACACAGATTAAGATAAGTACTTCATTACTACTTCATAATTCATAGATTGCTTCTGCAAAACACATGTACACACAATCTGAAAATGCTCCAGCTATCTTCAATTTAAAATTCCCATTTAAATGATCAGGAGATTTGAATGCTTGATGCCTACTATGTCATTTTTATCACAATGGTATGTTCTACCCAAGAACACATAGCCTTCTTCTAGCCAGAGAACATGATGTTTCTAAAAATAAACATCTTACCCCTAAAGAGACAAATTCCTTGATGATTTATAATTTGGAATAGCCCCTCCCCAAATCATCAGTCTGCCTTCCAGAAAAACATTATAAATTTTGTAAATATGTTTTAATATTTTAGGTAATGATGTATAGTTGTGACACATAAATACTTTGCCCAAATGAATCCTTCTTTAGAGTTACTGCACCATGGATAAACACTTATGGTGGTTTTGGTAGAGCAATTTTTGTTATTCACATTAGCAGAGTTGTCTGTGGCTAGATCCTGAAATTGCTCTGTGATATGGACTGGAATATTATAGTGATCTTAATTAAAATAGCTTTCTAGGAGTGTAGTAAAATGGTGGATCCTAAAACATTTTAGGTGAAAAACCAGGAACCAGTCCTAGAGCTAAAGACCACATATATACTCTTGGAGTGTGATAACTGTGAATATGTAGATAGGTGAGTGGGCTGTAAGTAACAGTAAAGACTTTTTGCATCTCCTAACAACCTGAGAGCTTATGGCCAGCAATGGATATGTTTCTTTATGGGAAGCATAGTACAAAAGGGATAAATTGAAGTCTTATAATAAAGTTTTGTGGAAAAACACCGTTAATGGTGAGGCAGATATGCAGAAAAGGGACAATAACTTTAATGTTGAAAAATGATACTTAGAGTCTTTGCTTCCATTGAGCCACATATCTGTGATGAGCTTGAAAGAACTATCCTAAGAGTGATTCCCAGACTCATTTGGTTGAGAGACTGTCTTCTTTTTTTGTATTATTCTCCCCTGTCTTAAAAATACTGGCTGTCATATTGAAAACATATGATTGATTTGATACTAATTTTTTCCTACATTCATTGAAATAATTAGAGATGACTCCAGGCCATTACAAAAATCAAGACTGAGATTTGGTAAATTTATTACGGGCTTTGAATACATAGAGTCATTGGGACTCTTAGGGTTGCCAATTATATTTCTTAAAACATGGAATGCAACGGTTATTACTTTGTGAGTCTTACTCTTAGGTTTTTTCATGTTTCCCCTTAAAAGATAAATAAACATTCTCTTAAGAGCTGGTCACGAATTACTGACTTTGTGAAGTTGAATAGAACTGGGAAATTCAGAAAAGGATAGGATTTTCACCACCTTTTAGCAGTTGATTAATGAGTCTCCTGTTCCCAAATAGATTTGTCTCAGTTATTTCTAATTGGTTTTGAGTTTGTGGAATTTGCTTTAATAATAAACTCTAAAATTGGGTAACTCAGATGTTTGAATATTTAATAAAAATCTTAGGAAGGTGAAACACAGTTCTTTCTTAACATGCTTTTTGATTTTAATGCACCTTAGCAAAAAGAGTCGAATTTTAAAGTTGTTGAGCTACAGATAATGGGAGTAAAATGACACCTTGGTTAGCAAATGCTCTGGAAGCAAAGCTCCTAGAAAATTGGCCTGGGCATTGAAGGGGTTGGAATACCCATTCCAGTTTCTTCATTTTTGGATTAAAGAAAGAGAAGGCAACTCACTGCTGCAGATATAGAGACTTCTCAAAGGGCAGGCTGGGTGCTAGCTGTAGGGCGAAGCATCCTTCTAGAGGGCCTATGCGTCACCAGAGGATTGTAACTATTTCCTCTGTGCACTGGGAAGGGGACTCTTGACAGTGATGGGAGCACATGCTGTTTCTCCTAGCCCACTTCTACATATTGCCATCTCCCTACCACCATTACCACATGTGCATTCTTTCACCTATGTGGTTTTATAAAAGCAAGGAAGATTTGAATTCACTTGTTTGTATAGAAGGTATGGAATCAACATTTAGAAATTCATTCATCTTCTAATTATTTTTAAATTACTTCATTAGAAATAAAATACTTATCTCATTCAGAAAATAGAATGGATTCTTACATACCCTATCTACCTACCATTCATCCATCCATGTATCCATTTATCCATCCATCCATCCATCCATCCATCCATCCATCCATCCATCCGTCTACCTATCTACCAATCTACCCATCTACTTATCTTGCTTTCACACAAATATAAGAAATGTGGAGAATGAGAAATAATATGTAAACTAAGCTTTCTAAATAGAAAACATTTTTGGTCAAGATGAATTGGACATGATGCAGTTTAACTGGTATATAAATTTTAAAAGATGAAGGGACACTAAAGTCTTGAAATATGCTAAGTAGAGGGAGCAAATATTATTTTGAAGTTCTTTAAGGACAAGATTGAGATATTCAGTGGAAATGCCTTTTGATTTGGGTAATTAACTTTCATCCTGTTATAGTTATCTAATGGAGTATCATTTGTCTAGCCCAATTCCCTTATCTATGTCATAGTGTTATATCTGTTATTGTGATGGTTGGCATTAGAGTTCAGAATGTGTTCTTTTAAATGTTGATATCAGTATGTGAAATTCTCCCCAAATTCCAACTGAGTTATTTTCTAGGATTTACTACCTCCCTACCCCATATGTGTTGGGAGAATAGCATGAAAGATTTTTAGTGTTGGTATTGCTTTTATGGAAATAGAATGGTAAAAGTAAGTGATCTTCAGATTGAATTAATTAAACCAGAAAATTACTTGCCTATAACAGAATGTATCTCTCTGATATCCTCCTTGTGCTTATAAATTAAGCATTGAAATGCTAAGTGACTTATAGCCTCTACTGTCTGCTATTTTTAATTTTTTAGGCTTGGTGTAAATGGGAACAATGTAGGCTCTGGATTCAGATGTGGGTTCAAATCATAGTTACTAGACTCATGGTGAGGCCTTAAACTCTCTGAGCTTCAGTTCCCTGTCTTTAAATGAGATTATTACAAGGATTAAGTAGGATACTAGCATGTGCCTGGCACAGTGCTTAGTACACAGCAGGTGCTGGGTAAACGATCTTATTCCTATGTTAAAACAGACATAAGCTATTTATTAATACTGTTCTATTTTAAATGTGACAGACATATGCATATAAGAAGCCTGTGCAATAGCTGCTTATAGCCAGTGCAATAGCTTCTTATAGCCTTGGAAAGATAGCAGCTATTTTATAAAATCTCATCTGTAACTAAAGAGTTCCATTAGTGAAATGATTTCAAGTAGACAATAATATATTTATGTCATTTAAAAAACTACAAATAACTAACAAAAGCTTTATCTTTCTTGATTCCTTTCAGGCAAACACCTCATTAAGAAGATATATTCTTTAAACAATAATTAATTTTTTTATGATTCATTTTATACTTTACTAATTAAAAATGTGAAGTGATAAACATCATAAACAGAAGGGAAACTAGTGATCTGAAGGAGTTGGTTTTTAAATTTCTTTTTTTAAATTATTATTATTATTATTATTATACTTTAAGTTTTAGGGTACATGTGCACAATGTGCAGGTTTGTTACATATGTATCCATGTGCCATGTTGGTGGGCTGCAGCCATTAAGTCATCATTTAGCATTAGGTATATCTCCTAATGCTGTCCCTCCCCCCTCCCCCCACCCCACAACAGTCCCCGGAGTGTGATGTTCCCCTTCCTGTGTCCATGTGTTCTCATTAACAACAATTAATTTATGCCTTATTAATAGATGTTACTTTCAAGCTCACTCTTGTTGGTATTTGAAAAAGAAAAAAGAGAGAGAAGTTGCTGTGATATTTATAATTTCTTTGTGTAATGATACTATAAATGACATTTTAGTTGGGGGACAAATCTTTCAATATTTGAAAGTTTAAGTTTTTAATTTTTTTCAACAAAAATGCCAGGCTTATTTTATATACATTAGTTTACTTCATGAGTTGGAAATTTTGTTCCCGATTTTTTCAAAACATGTTCCTTTTTTTCATAATGAAAGTTGAGTATGTGTACACTCAAACGTGTGTGATATCATTCAGCTTTTGTTTGGGAAGTGTGGAGGGAGGAGTAGAAAAGCTAATAATATCTTTCAAATTCAATGCAGTATGAATACTTTGACTCTATCTTAAAAAGCCAATGGAAAATGGCTTCTACCATCTTAAGTTTTTAATTTATTTCTCAAGGGTGGAAGGAAATACCTTGACAGATTTAGCCCTGAAATTCAAATGAGTATGAGAACAGGTGGTGAAATTTCTTCTCCACCTGCCATGCAACTTTATCACAAGAAATGTTTCATTTAGCAAATGCTGCTGCTAGCAGACACTTCTCTGTTTCAGAGCAGAAAAACAAATGGATGGAAAGTACTTTGAAGAATTTTTTCTTGATTTTCTTTTTAAATTGTGAGTGTGAGCAATATGTATTTTATTTTCCTGGGGGTTGGGTAGTGGATAGTCAGTGCCTTGATTAACCAACCTGTTTTGTTGTATTGTTAAACCATTCATAGCTTTCTTGTTTTTGTTTTCATTTTATTTTGTTATTGTTGTTCCTGTATAGCAACCCACTGACACCAACTTTAGTTAAGGTAGTATTATTAATCTGGGGAACTTGAAATATCTATATTATACTTTTGACACTAACGCAAGAGACTTTTTTTTCTTTTTCTTTTTTTTTTTTGAGACGGAGTTTCACTCTTTCACCCAGGCTGGAGTGCAGTGGCACAGTCTCGGCTCACTGCCCCCCCGCCCCCCAGGGTTCAAGCCATTCCCCTGCCTCAGCCTCCTAAGTAGCTAGGATTACAGGCACCTGCCACCGCGCGGCTGATTTTTGTGCTTTTAGTCGAGACAGGGTTTTACCATGTTGGCTGGGCTGGTCTCGAACTCCTGATCTCAGGTGATCTGCCCGCTTTGGCCTTCCAAAGTGCTGGGATTACAGGCGTGAGCCACCACGCCCAGCCTGGGACTTTCATTTTTTTGTTGCAGTGAAATTGAGTTTTTAGCATATATTGTTAGATTTAACCTTTTTTGGTAATGAAATGATGGCAAGTAAAGCACTATGAAACAAATCAGGGAACTAAAGAGAAAAGTGTTGTTCATATACTTTTACCTTTCTAGCTTTTCTCTAATTCATTTCTTCTTTTTTTCCCTTCAGAAATTACAAACAGTACAGGAAAGTGTAGAAAGCAGTCTTTTATTCATAGCAGTATCAAGATGTTGCTTTTTATTTGATGTGAGCTAGACGTTAATGTACCAGTGCATGAATTGGCACACATAACCTCTCTACCAAGAAAAGTTAAGTGTTTTTATTGTGTTTTCATGATAGTAATTTCAAGAAGCACCAAAATGTTCCCTTTTCCTTGACAATGAAATTTGACCACACCTGGGTTTCTGTATAACATGAACTGCTATTTGCAATGATAGAAACCAAGAAATTGAGGTACACATTTTATAATTGATCAAGATGATATCTTATTTTTTAAACACAATGGTACTGGTTTCAGTGGATTATCATGGGATTTATTTAGGTATGGAGATTGAGGAACATTGGAAGATTATTTGTGGCTTTTGAGCCAAATGATGCAATTAAGAGATGCTTTTTCCTTCCTCATATAGCATTCCAACAAACATATTTACTATAATGAATTCTAAGAGTACGTGGTTCTCTATAGAACGTCTACCAAATTAAACCTCTACAGAGGGATTCATTGAAGAAAACACATTTAAATCAGATCGGCAGAGCACTCTTGCTTTGGCCTGCCTACCAGGACATAGATACTAGGACACAATTCTTCATTGTCATGTTGCTTGCTATTAAAAAAAACCACATTTGTCCATTTAGTGAGTTTTAAATTTCCTTTGAAAAAATCCATTTGGATGAACAATTCTATGCAGACAGTAGTAGGAGTTTATTACATGTTTGCACTAGCAATTTTGAGAGTATATCTTGTACTCTGATAATTTTGCAGGTTTAAAGATAGAATCTTTGTGCATATTCTGGAATACTGATGAGGTTGAACTTTTTCTATCTGCTAACCATTTGCACCTTGATCTTTGTGAATTGTGTGCCCATATCACTTACACGTTTCCCTTCGGGTAATTTTAAATATGTGGACATTTCGAGGCAAGATTACAATGTTGGCAGCCCTTTGTTAACATATGACAATGGCTTAGACTTTTTTTCCCTTTGTCTTTAAATGCAGTGCAGAGAAATGCCACAGTCTGTGTATGTTTGGTTTGACCACGTTTACAATGTTTTCAGTAAAATGATCAGACAGTGCCTCCATCTCTAAGCTAATACTCATCAAAAAAGTAGTTGTTTTCTTTGAACAAGCACAGTTGAGTGATTCACGTACACTTTGTGAAAGATTGCTCTTGTGCTTTATGGTTGGTCATTGTTTCAAGAATAAGATGTGTGCTGTGGTGATTGGGTAGGCGGGGGGTGGCATGCAGGCAATATGCAGACTATAATATTGTAGGGAAAAGAGAGGTTTAATTTTTAGAAACAAAATTCGTTAATATAATCTCTCTCATGAATAATCTTGTAGGGTTGGTGAAGTGGGACTATTTAGACAGAATTTGCCAGATTCTAACTTAACATGTAAAAGTGGATCCAAATAACAACTGTTTTATGCAGATTTAGGAAATTATTATTCTTACATGAGCTTATGTAAAACAAAAGCTTTGCTGCATAATTTTCTTATAAACTTCAAAGCCATTATCTACTTTTTTACTCTTAGACTTGAGTTTTCAAATTGATGGGCTGTGGAGAGCAGAGATATTCTGTTAGGTAGCCTTGGAAGAATTAGTGATAGTTAATAATCCTGCTGTGTTTCATATTGCTCGCATTACCTCATGGATTCAACCCTATGACTGGGAAATTATTTAAATCATGAAATTGCTTGAGAAAAATTTTCATGAGACAGTAAATTCCTCTATATTAGGATTTCTCACCTTTGGCACTTGACTTTTCTGCCTGAGAACAGCTTTGACCTTGAGAACTGTCCTGTGTTTTGTAGGATGTTTAGCAGCATCCACAGTTGTGACAGTGAAAAATGTCTGCAGACATTATGAATCATGGGAGTGGGAGGAGGGGCAAAATGCCTCCTGCTCCCCCTCCCCACACTGAGAATGATTTGTATGTATATTGTATTTAACTATATGAGTTGAAAAAACATCAGATTAAAAACTTATTTTTTTTTTCTTGGAATTACTCAGATAATCATTCCTTTAAGCATAGATTGATATAATTGTGGCTTGGGCTTTGCAGAGAAGTGTTACCTCCTTGCAATGTTGAAGAACAGTGCTCTTCACATTCAATCAATAAACTTAATAAAGGGGAGATAGATGGGAATATTGAATCTGCTAAGAAGGTTAACATGGCATGTACTGTGTTACCAAAGCAGAAATTAGTAGGGAGTGTTTTGAATGTTAAAAAGTCAAAAGATACTGATAAAACATCATGAAAAAGATAATTTTAGTCCAGGCTTCTTCAGCTTTTGAAGTAATTAATTAAAAAGGCAAGCATATTATATTGGCAAGAAAGGGCTGCATTTTCACTTTTTGCTTTCTGTTTTTAAGAGCGAGAGACAAATGACAAAGTAAACAAGTTGTTACTTGTAGTTTACTCAAAAAAGCAATTTCCAGGATATGTTATTGTGGCAATGTGAATTCAGCTTTTCTCCTATCCCTTTTACATCTGCAGTTTTATAAGAATGATAATTGATGGTCATTTAAGCACTGCATAATAAAGAAATGTCTTTGGAATGATCTACAGAAAGAAAATTCTGTATTCATTCAGAGGACATATATTAAGTCTTTCGTGCCAGGCTCTGTGCAGGGAATACAGAAACTAATAAAACAGTCTGCTTGAATATCCTATTAATATAATCTGGATGAATAGACATTTTCTGGTTAGGGATAACAGTCACCATCAATCAATTTCTGACTTTTCCAATTGATTCTGTAATTTTAAACGTCTGTCCACAAAAGTTGTTTAAAAGTGTGTGTGTGTGCTATATATCATAAATATAACTTAATTCTCTTTAAAGCTGTCTCTGAAACTCTGGTGGAAGGTTATATCCATTTTCTTTTATGCTTTTTAAAATCTTAAATTATTCTCTTCTTTATTAAATATCTATCAGAATTGAATTAAACATGGTTATATATTATTAATTCATTTTTGGTTATATTATGGCTCTAATATCATTAAGAAGAATTGATGTCACCCTTAAGGCCAGAATTTTTGCTAATTATTGCAAGATTTAAAACCACTTGGTTGGTGTCATAATTCAAAAAGCAGAATCTTTAGTATAGTCTTTTTCTTGTTAAAACTGATCAACTTCGGGTTATAGGTATGACAGGAAAAAAAGGTGAAACCTTTCTGATATTGGATAGCTCAGTTAGACAGTTAGAAAAGCAAATAATTCAAAATTGAGGAAATTGCAGAAAAAATGAAGAGTTCCAGCACTTGAAAATCTGCTCTCCTTCTTTTTACCTAATGTCTATTTTAGCAGTCTTTTTAGCAGTCTGTATCATGAATGCAGAACCAAATTCATGAGCCATGGGCTCCCCACTCTTAGGCAGGTGATCCAGAGATTATTTTAGCAATGTATACCTATGGAGAAACACAAGATCTCTTCTAAGGAATGATGAAAGGTTGTTAATAATGGCACATTTTTAGTATAACCTAACTGAGATTTTTAAACTATCAAATGTATTGTCATAGTCTCTTTGCAACTAAGTGACCTACTGACTAAGGTTCTCCCACTCGTACTTATGCCCCTTGAAAATATTATTGCTGCAATATATGCAAATACAGAATTGCCTGTATTTCTATTTTTAGTATTCATTTCTTTGAAAAGATGGACATGTGACTAGATTGTAGGTATTAAGCAATCCCAAACTGGTAAGTGAGAGATACTGCTAGAAAAAGAAATTATTTCATGTGAAAAATTTTGTTCAGTTGGGGTTTATTAGAACTATTACTAATAACAGAAGATAAAGTAACACATTAATATATAACAATTAATCTTTTACTTTTATTAATGGGGGTTTGGAGTGGGAATCAGACTAGACCTAGATTCAAACCCTGGGCCAACCACTTTAATAACGTTTTGACCCCAGGTAAGTGGTTTCTGACCCTTCTTTAGTCTGTGTATAAAATTATTGGCAAGTACCTGCTATATAATGACTATTCAATAAATGGTAGCTATTATTTTTATCTTTTCAAAATTAGGTGTTCCAAATTAATTTTAACTATATGCAACATAATTTGATGGCATTGCTATCTAAATAGTAACATATCAACAGTAATTGCTGTGGCCTTTAAAAACTCTGTGACTATATTTTTGAACCACCTTTTAAGTTGATTTCTCAGTTATCATCTGTATTTTCTGTACTTGGAAAGCATTTTACAAATATACATTTCTTCTAAGATAAAGAGTGGTACAAGCATATAATATGGTGAAACAATATTCACCATATTGCATAGTCATATGATTGCGATAGTGACTGATTATTTTTCTAAATAATCTCATTGTAAATTGTACAAGTTTTAATTTCCCCTTCTTTCTTATGTAAAAAAACTTTCAGATCTCTCGTGGAAGAGGAAGACCAACACATGAAATTGTCCCTTGGAGGCAGCGAAATGGGCCTCTCATCCCATTTGCAGTCTTCCAAGGCAGGACCTACACGCATCTTTACCAGCAATACCCACAGTTCTGTGGTGTTACAGGTAATTTAAGCTGTCTCTTTGGTAGTGTTTACATAGCTTTAAAAAACCCACCATGGATTTTGTGATGCAGGATGTCAGTAGTGGGGGAGGTTGTGGGTGTGTATGTGTGAATAGGAAATGTATGGTAACTATTTTTTGCTCAGTTTTGCTGTGAACCCAAAACGGCTCTAAAAAATGAAGTTTATTAAATAAAGAAACAAAGACAAAAACTAACCAGGAGAGAAATCTTGATGGAGGAATGCATACATTCCTGAGGTTAAAAAATCCTCAGAATCAATTTTTTGTTTGGTTTGTGTAAAGGACATTTTGCCAGTATGCCACTTTCTTACAGAATACCATATCTGATTTCATTCCATAGCAGTCAAAGTAAGTATTACAGGGTCCCTACACTGAATTTTCCTAGTTCCTCATTCACAGCCTGTTTTACTATCATCTTTGTAATGGTTCTAAAGATTGTATTTATTTGGTGTCCCAATTTGCATTGGTAGTAGTAACTGTGGGAGTAGAGGTTAGGACTGCTGGATGCAAACCCTCTGATACATGTAATAAGTAATAACTAAAATCAAAGCAGGGGACAGAAACACAGTAGAAAGCCAAAAGAACATGAAACACAGCAATCTGGAGCTATTTAGCACAGGGATTAGAAGCCTAAGTACTTCTGACCTTTGTGGACATTTTCTGACTTCTGTGGGCATTGCTGAATTAGAGAGCAATATGATACTGGATGTCCATTAATGTCTTCTAAAGATAGTTAAATTATATCAGTCCTCTTACTACCCTTAGTAAGATAAGGAAAATTTGCCTTTCTAAATGCATATTTAAAAGAAATCTACCCAGATGGATTTCATGCATATCCCTGATCAAGAACCATTACAGTAAAGCTGTATATAGAATATAATATAATGAGGGACAAGGTTTATACTTGCTGTGCATCCTCTGTGTTTAAAGGTAATTTCACCGGATTTCATTTTCCTGGTCTCCAAAATGTGACTCTTGACTAGCATACCTCTAAATTTCCTTCTAGTTTCAATCTTTGCATTCAGTAAAATCCCATTTCCCTAGTATTTCAGTTTCTAATTGGAGCTGGGGTCTATCTAAGGTTCATTGTCCTGTGGGTATCATCAATAGATATGTGAGAGTCAGGAATGAAAATCTTTCCATCTCCTGGCATCTTAAAGCTGTGTAGGGAAAAGGGAAGATGGCTGAATAGAACAGCTCTGGTCTGCAGCTCCCGGCAAGATCAACGCAGAAGGTGGGTGATTTCTGCATTTCCAACTGAGCCTCCACTGGTGATACCCAGGCAAACAGGGTGTGGAGTGGACCTCTAGCACCTCTAGCAGATCTGCAGCAGAGGGGCCTGACTGTTAGAAGGAAAACTAACAAACAGAAGAAAGGAATAGCATCAAGAACAACAAAAATGGCATCCACACAGAAACCACATCTGAAGGTCACCAACGTTAAAGATCAAAGGTAGATAAATCCACAAAGATGAGGAAAAACCAACACAAAAAGGCTGAAAATTCCAAACACTAGAGCGCCTCTTCTCCTCCAAAGGATCACAACTCCTCGCCAGCAAGGGAACAAAACTGGACAGAGAATGAGTTTGACAAACTGACAGAAGTAGGCTTCAGAATGGATAACAACAAACTCCTCCGAGCTAAAGGAGCATGTTCTAACCCAATGCAAGGAAGCTAAGAACCTTGAAAAAAATTACAGGAATTGCTAACTAGAATAACCAGTTTAGAGAAGAACATAAATGACCTGATGGAGCTGAAAAACACAGCATGAGAACTTCATGAAGCATACAAAAGTATCAACAGCCGAATCAATCAAGCAGAAGAAAGGATATCAGAGATTGAAGATCAACTTAATGAAATAAAGCAAGAAGACAAGATCAAAGAAACAAGAATGAAAAGAAACAAACAAAGCCTCCAAGAAATATGGGACTATATGAAAAGACCAAACCTAAGTTAGATTGGTGTACCTGAAAGTGATGGGGAGAATGGAACAAAGTTGGAAAATACTCTTCAGGGTATTCTCCAGGAGAACTTCCCCAACCTAGCAAGAGAGGCCAACATTCAAATTCAGGAAATACAGAGAATGCCACAAAGATACTCCTCAAGAAGAGCAACCCCAAGACACATAATCATCAGATTCACCAAGGTTGAAATGAAGGAAAAAATGTTAAGGGCAGCTGGAGAGAAAGGTCGGGTTACCTGCAAAGGGAAGCCCATCAGACTGACATCAGATCTCTCTGCAGAAACCCTACAAGGCAGAAGAGAGTGGGGACCAATATTCAACATTCTTAAGCAAAAGAATTTTCAACCCAGAATTTCATATCCAGCCAAACTAAGCTTCATAAACAAAGGATAAATAAAATCCTTTACAGACAAGAAAATGCTGAGAGATTTTGTCACTACCAGGCCTGCCTTACAAGAGCTCCTGAAGGAAGCACTAAATATGGAAAGAAAAAACTGGTACCAACCACTGCAAAAACATATCAAATTGTAAAGACCATTGACACTATGAAGAAACTGCATCAATAAAGGGGCAAAATAACTAGCTAGCATCATAATGACAGGATCAAATTCACACATAACAGTATTAACCTTAAATGTAAATATGCTAAATGCCCCAATTAAAAGACACCGACTGGCAAATTGGATAGAGTCAAGGCCCATTGGTGTGCTGTATTCAGGAGACCCATCTCACATGCAAAGACACACATGGGCTCAAAATAAAGGGATGGAAGAATATTTACTAAGCAAATGGAAAACAAAAAACAAGCAGGGGTTGCAATCCTAGTTTCTGATAAAACAGACTTTAAACCAACAAAGATCAAAAAAGACAAAGAAGAGCATTGCATAATGGTAAAGGGATCAATGCAACAAGAAGAGCTAACTATCCTAAATATATATGCACCCAGCACAGAAGCACCCAGATTCATTAAGCAAGTTCGTAGAGATCTACAAAGAGACTTAGACTCCCACACAATAAGAGTGGGAGATTTTATCACCCCACTGACAATATTAGACAGATTAATGAGACAGAAAATTAACAAGGATATTCAGGACTTGAACTCAGCTCTAGACCAAGCAGACCTAATAGACATCTACAGAACTCTCCATCCCAAATGAACAGAATATACATTCTTCTTAGCACCACATTACACTTATTGTAAAACTGACCACATAATTGGAAGTAAAACACTCCTCAGTTAAAAGAACAGAAATCATAGCAGTCTCTGAAACCACAGTGCAATCAAATTAGAACTCAGGATTAAGAAATTCACTCAAAACCATACAAGTATAGGGAAACTGAACAACCTGCTCCTGAATGACTACTGGGTATATAACAAAATTAAGGCAGAAATAAATAAGTTCTTTGAAACCAATGAGAACAAAGACACAACATACCAGAATCTCTAGGACACAGCTAAAGCAGTGTTTAGAGAGAAACTTATAGCACTAAATCCCCGTAGGAGAAAGCAGGAAAGCTAAAATTGACACCCTAACATCACAATTAAAAGAACTAGAGAAGCAAGAGCAAACAAATTCAAAAGGTAGCAGACGACAAGAAGTAACTAAGATCAGAGTAAAACTGAAGGAGATAGAGACACGAGGAACACTTCAATATCTCAGTGAATCCAGGAGCTGGTTTTTTGAAAAGATCAACAAAATAGATAGACCACTAGCCAGATTAATGAAGAAAAAAGAGAGAAGAATCAAATAGACACAATAAGAAATGATAAAGGGGATATCACCACTGATCCCACAGAAATACAATCTACCATCATAGAATGCTACAAACACCTCTACACAAATAAACTAGAAAATCTAGAAGAAATGGGTAAATTCCTAGACACATACACCCTCCCAAGACTAAACTAGAAAGAAGTCGAATCCCTGAATAGACCAATAACAAGTTCTGAAATTGAGGCAGTAATTAATAGCCTACCAACCAAAAAAGGCCCAGGACCAGACAGAGTCACAGCCAGATTCTACCAGAGGTACAAAGAAGAGCTGATACCATTCCTTCTGAAACTATTCCAAACAATAGAAAAAGATGGAATATTCCCTAACTCTTTTTATGAGGGCAGCATCATCCTGATACCAAAACCTGGCAGAGACAACAGAAAAAGAAAATTTCAGGCCAACATCCCTGATCAACATAGATGCAAAAATCCTCAATAAAATGTAATCCATCACATAAACAGAACAAATGACAAAGCCACATGATTTTCTCAATAGATGCAGAAAAGGCCTTTGACAAAATTCAACACACCTTCATCCTAAAAACTCTGAATAAACTAGGTATTGATGTAACGTATCTCAAAATAATAAGTGTTATTTATGACAAACCCACAGCCAATATCATACTGAATGGGCAAAAGCTGGAAGCACTCTCTTTGAAAACTGGCACAAGACAAGGATGCCATCTCTCACCACTCCTATTCAACATAGTATTGGAAGTTCTGGCCAGGGCAATCAGGCAAGAGAAAGAAATAAAGTTTATTCAAATAGGAAGAGAGGAAGTTAAACTGTCTCTGTTTGCAGATGACATGATTGTATATTTAGAAAATCCCATCATCTCAGCCCAAATCTCCTTAAGCTGATAAGCAACTTCAGCAAAGTCTCAGGATACAAAATCAATGTGCAAAAATCACAGGCATTCCTATACACCAATAACAGACAAACAGAGAGCCAAATCATGAGTGAACTCCCATTCACAATTGCTACAAAGAGAATAAAATACCTAGGAATCCAACTTACAAGGGATGTGAAGGACCTCTTCAAGGAGAACTACAAACCACTGCTCAAGGAAATAAGAAAGGACACAAACAAATGGAAAAACATTCTGTGCTCATGGATAGGAAGAATCAGTATCGTGAAAATGGACATACTGCCCAATGTAATTTATAGATTCAATGCTCTCCCCATCAAGCTACCATTGACTTTCTTCCTAGAATTAGAAAAAAGCTACTTTAAATTTCATATGGAACCAAAAAAGAGCCCGTGTAGCCAAGACAATCCTAAGCAAAAAGAACAAAGCTGGAGGCATCCCACTACCTGACTTCAAACTATACTACAATGCTACAGTAACCAAAACAGCATGGTACTGGTACCAAAACAGATATATAGACAAATGGAACAGAACAGAGGCCTCAGAAGTAATGCCACACATCTACAACCATCTGATCTTTGCCCAACCTGACAAAAACAAGCAATGGGGAAAGGATTCCCTATTTAATAAGTGGTGTTGGGAAAACTGGCTAGCCATATGCAGAAAACTGAAACTGGACCCCTTCCTTACAGCTTATACAAAAATTAACTCAAGATGGATTAAAGACTTAAACGTAAGACCTAAAACCATAAAAGCCCTGGAAGAAAACCTAGGCAATACCATTCAGGACATAGGCATTGGCAAAGACTTGATGACTAACACACCAAAAGCAATGGCAACAAAAGCCAAAACTGACAAATGGGATCTAATTAAACTAAAGAGCTTCTGCACAGCAAAAGAAACTATCATCGGAGTGTACAGGAATCCTACAAAATGGGAGAAAATTTTTGCAATCTGTCCATCATACAAAAGGCTAAAATCCAGAATCTACAAAGGACTTAAACAAATTTACAAGAAAAAACAAGCCACCCCATCAAAAAGTGTGTGAAGGATATGAACAGACACTTCTCAAAAGAACACATTTATGCGTCCAACAAATATATGAAAAAAAAAAGCTCATGATTACTGGTCATTAGAGAAATGCAAATCAAAACCACAAGGAGATACCATCTCATGCCAGTTAGAATGGTGATCATTAAAAAGCCAGGAAACAACAAATGCTGGAGAAGATGTGGAGAAATAGGAACACGTTTACTCTGTTGGTGGGTGTATAAATTAGTTCAACCATTGTGGAAGACAGTGTGGTGATTCGTCAAGGATCTAGAACCAGAAATACCATTTGACCCACAATCCCATTACTGGGCATATACCCAAAGGATTTATAAATCATTTTACTATTAAGACACATGCACACGTATGTTTATTGCAGCACTGTTCACAATAGCAAAGACTTGGAACCAACCCAAATGCCCATCAATGATAGATTAGATAAACAAAATGTGGCACATATACACCATGGAATACTATGCAGCCATTAAAAGGATGAGTTCATGTCCTTTGCAGGGACATGCACGAAGCTGGAAACCATCATTCTCAGCAAAGTAACACAAGAAAAGAAAACCAAACACCACATGTTCTCACTCATAAGTGGGAGGTGAACAATGAGAACACATGGACACAGGGAGGGGAACGTCACACACCAGGGCCTTTGAGGGGGTGGGGGGCTAGGGGAGGCACAGCATTAGGAGAAATACCTAATGTAGATGATGGATTGATGGGTGCAGCAAACCACCATGGCACGTGTATACCTGTGTAACAAACCTGCATGTTCTGCACATGTACCCCAGAACTTTAAGTATAAAAAAATAAATCCCTCTAATCCTCTAATATATGAAAACAAGTCTTTGGCTATTTTTGTTTGTTATACATCTGAGGATAGATTTTTAAGGTGCTCAAAAAAAAGCTGTGTAAATGGTTTACTTGTTGATTTTTCAAGTTATGGGAAGAGAGAATAAGGGGTCAAACAGATAGGAAAAGTATGTGAGGAAGAAGTGTTTTTGGTATACTAAAGTGCTCTCGCTAAAGAAAAATAAGAAATACCTCACTACTATACTCCTACCTTATGTAATGCCCATAGTAGTCATGAGTTAAAGCCAATTATTGTGGGCCTGCTAATTTTTAAAATTTACTGGAAAACAAACAATGATTGCCACTGTAGTGCAGTGAGAGATATTTAAAGCAATGGTTCTCAAATTTTAGTGCATGTCAGAATCATCAGGAGGGCTTGCTAAAACACTGAACATTAGGTCCCAAACCAGAATTTTCGAATCAAAAACTCTGGGGATAAGGCCCAGGAATTTGCATTTCTAACAAGTTCCTAGATGATGCTGCAGATCAAGGAACATAGTTTTAAGACCATTGTTCTAGAGGTGGGACCTTCTTCCACCAAGAGTCATGGCCTTTTCTTTTCTCCCTATATATTTTTTGTAGGTTATAAATTATTGTTACAATGGATAAACATTAGCAATAACTTAAGTATCTATCAGTAGGTGAATGGTTACATGAAATATGTTGCACCAAAACTATGCAATACTGTGCAGTCACCAAAAAGAGTAATATCTGTACATACTGAATGGAAAGAATATAAGATACTAAAAAAAAGTAACAGGGAAAATATGATATATCCATACAATGTAATATGATCCAGCTATTTTAAAATATGAAGTACTAATACATGCTATCATATGGATGAACTTTGAAAACATTATGCTAATTGAAAGAGGCTAGTCACCAAATCCATATTTTATGTGATTCCATGTTTTATGTGATTCCATTTGTATGAAATGTCCAGAATAAAGAAACCTATCGAGATGTAAAGTAGACTATTGGTTGCTTACAGCTAGGGAAATTGGGGGGATATGAGAGTGAAAGCTAAAGGGTACAGGGTTTCTTTTTGCAGTGATAAAAATATTCTGAAGTTGACTCTGGATATCGTTGCATATATCTGTGAATATACTAAAACCATTGATTTGTGTGCTTTAAATGGGTGAATTGTATGGTATTCAAATTATATCTCAATAAAGCTGTTAAAATGTATTGTATAATCCTTTTTATCAGTAGGAAAATTATACAATATGTATACATATGAACGTGAATGCATAGCAAATGGTATGGAAACGCTAGGGAAGCTGAGGAATGTCATCTTTTGCTCTGTAAAATCCTACAATGTTTAATTTTTATTTACAGTGGAAATATTTTTCTGCATAACATCTGTAATAAAAAAATATATAACAACTGACAAAACAAGTGTAGCTGGGTCTCAGAGCCCTTAGCTTTGCCATGCCTTAGCTCATTGGTCCAGGCTGAGAAAGAACAGTGATGTGAAAGTAACCTGAAATTTTGTGTTACTTGAAGATAATTTTTCAACTGATTTTTTATGTTGTTACAATATTCCCTGTGGTAGCATTGAGATACCACTCTATATTGCTATTAAAACCCTTCTATGCTCTGTTTAAAAGTCTATTAAAATTATGTTCTCACAAATTGAGATTTTTAAGGCCAAGCACTAACAGGGAACATTATTGTATCTAATCTTAGGTGTGTGGTTGTCAAGAGTACAAGCTAGAGAAGTGTTTAATGTGTAAATGTTATCATTGTTTTAAAATTAGCAATAACACATACTCCAGCTTCAAAAGGCATTGAAAGTAGCTGTCAGGGGAACTGATCCATGGGGAGAAACTGTTGTAATAAGCCTCACTCTGCAGGATTACCCAGTACCTAATTGTAGTGAGAAGGACATGGGTTTCAGCCAAAACTGGAATTCTAATCGTGCCCCTTATTAGCTAGTTATGTGACTTAGGGAATGTCATTTATACTCTCTGGCCCAGCTTTTCTTATTTGTAATCTGGGTAAGAGATTTGAGGATTAAGTGTCACAATTTATGGAAATAAGGTGCATAATAAATATTCATTTATTTTCCTTCTACTTGAGGTAAATGGAGAAGGTCTCACAGAGAATAGAGCTGATCAGAAGTTATGGGTATACTACAGGGAACTCCTGAGCCCCTGGGTCATTAATGGACCAGACTCTGGCTATGGGATGTGGTTCCTCTCAGACTAGGGTCTTTCCTCTTTCCCTTTAACTCTCACCTAGACAGAGCACAGCAGTGAGGGTAGGAGTCATGGTGTCTCCCACTGGATAAGATTGGGCAGATGGATGAGGCCACTTATTTTCTGCAATGACTATTGAAGAAAACTGAAAATAGTTAATGAATTAAATGATTATGTATTAATATGTGATTATATAATAAAAAAGAAGTTATGGGTATACCAAATAAGGTATCCATCTGGTTGGCTTGAGCAGGTGGTTGGCTTGAGCAGGTCTAGCAGGTTACTCATCTCCATTAAATGGCTTCAGCAAACTAGGCTGTCAAAGAAAATTCCTAGAAAGTCATTTGATACCTAACAGGCTTGGATTCCTAGAATCTTGAACAAGTTCCAGGATAATCCATGACTGAGTTAGCAGGGCAAATGACTTTTACTCAAGTAAGAAAGATTAACTAGGGTTAGCTTAAGTAGTGATTGGTAAAATCAAGGATTATTTCATTTCCCTCACTCCTTGGCTACTACTACATCTGTGGTTATTTCTCATGGAAACCTTCTATTTGGCTTCTCCCTATTATTCCAGATTGTCAGCATCTTTCTCTTATTGTCCTATCATATGGTAATTCATTGAATGATACCTTTCCTAGCACCTTCAGTTTTTAAAATAATAGCTTTATTGAGATATGATTCACATACCATATAATTCACCCATTTATTGTGCAAATCAATGGCTTTTAGTATATTCACAGGATTGTGCAACTGTCACCACAATCAATTGTAGAACATTATAATCACCTCAAAAAGAAGCCCATATTTGTTAGCAGTCACTCCCCACTTGCCCCCAACTCTTTTCTCAATATGGCAACTGAATGGTTTGGCTCTGTGTCCCTGCCTAAATCTCATGTCAAATTGTAATCCCCAATGTTGGAGGAGGGGCCTGGTGGGAGGCAATTGGATCATGAGGGTGGATTTCCCTTTTGCTGTTCTCATGATAGTGAGTTCTCAAGAGATCTAGTTGTTTGAAAGTGTGTAGCACCTCCCCCCTCACTCTCTTCCTTTCACTCATTTTCTGAGGCTTCCGCAGCCATGCTTCCTGTATATCCTGTGGAATGATGAGCCCATTAAACTTCTTTTCTTTGTAAATGACCAGTTCCAGGTATTTCTTTATAGCAGTGTGAGAATGGATTAATACAGCAACCATTTATCTTTTCTCTGTTTCTTTAGATCTGTCTATTCTGAGCGTTTCATATGAATGGAATCATACAATATGTGGTCTTTTGTGACTGGTTTCTATTACTTACCATAATGTTTTCAAGGTTTGTCTATGTTGTGGCATATAACATGCTTCCTTCCTTTCTGTGTTCAAATAATACTCCATTGTGTAGGTATTTTGTTTATCCATTCATTGATAAGCATTTTTTCATACATTTTGGCTTTTATGAATAAAAGCTATGAATATTCATGTGTAAGTGTCTGTGAGGACATGTTTTCATTTCTTTTTGGTATATACCTTAGAGTAGAATTACTGGATCCTATGGTAATTCTGTCTAATTTTTTGAAGAACTGCCAGTGTTTTCCAAAGTATCTGCACCATTTTATATTCACACTGGCAGTGCATGAGGGTTTTAATTTCTCCACATTCTTACCAGCATTTATTAACTGTCTTTTTAAAATTATTATAGCCATCCCTGTAGGTGTGAAGTAGTTTTGATTTGCATTTCCCTGATTGCTAATGATGTTGAATATCTTTTTTTTATGCTTATGGCCATTTGTATGTGATTCTGGAAGAAAAAAATCTTATTCTGTGCCAAGTCACCAGGAAAGAAGAAAACAAACCAAAACAAACAGAAAAAGAAATCCTTTACCCATTTTTCAGTTAGGTTGTTTATCTTTTTATTACTCAGTAGTAAGAGTTCATACACACATATACATTATATTACATATATGTATATATATATTTTACATATATATGTATTCTAGATACAGATCCCTTATCTGATACATGATTTACAAGCATTTTCTCTAAGCACCTTCAGCTTTATGGTCCCTTCTTGTTCTGCTGATTGCTTTGCCAATCTCCAATTCTTTATGTGTTCAGCCATATAATCTTTGCTTCTGTATTATCTTGGCAAAGTTAGTAGGAGAGAGGGTCAAGGAAAATGCCTGTAAGGGTTTGGATTTTTCACTATTCCCTAAACATATATTGTGTGTTCATATGTTAGTGCATTTGTACACATTACCTCTCCCTGAAATGCCCTTACTTCACTTTTCCTGTCTGGTAAACCTCAATTTATTTATAATGACCTTTCTTTCTTTTTAAAAATTATTTATTTTTACTTTAGATTCAGGGGGACATGTGCAAATTTGTTACATGGGTATACTGCATGATGCTGAGGTTTGGGCTAATGATTCCCTTGCCCAAGTAGTGAACATAGTACCCAATAGGTAGTTTTTCAACCCTTCCCCCATTTCTCCCTTCCTCCTTTTAGAATCCCCAGTGTTTATTATTTCCATTTTTGTGTCCATGTGTACCCAATGTTTAGCTCCTACTTCTAAGTGAGAACATATGATATTTCAGTTTCTGTTTCTGCCTTAATTTGCTTGGGATAATGGCCCCCAGCAGTATCCATGTTGCTGCAGAGGACATGATTTCATTGTTTTTTATGGCTGTGTAGTATTCCATGGTGTATATGATCCATCTTAAATGGATGGTACCTCTTCTGTTAAACTTTTCTTGACCCAAGCAGAGTTAGTAGCTTCTTCTATTCATACATTTTATCTGTTATAAATATCACCTATCAGTGAGCTCCTCAAGGTCTAGGATCTAAATTGTTGTTTTTGTATGCCTATGATCAGTACATGATGCTGCTTAATAAATGCCCACCTTTTGTATTATTAGCATACTAGTTATCATTAAAAGAGATGCTACTTTGCTATAAAGAAGCTTTTTAGTTTGATGTACTCCCATTTGTCTATTTGCTTTTGTTGCTTCTGCTTTTGAGGACCTATTAAAAAAATCCTTGCCCAGCCCAATTTCATGAAGCATTTATCCTGTATTTTCTTCTAGTAGTTTCAAAGTTTTGGATTTTACTTTTAAGAATTTAACCTATTTATAGTTGGTTTTTGTGTGTGGTGAGAGACTAGTTTCATTCTTCCATATGTGGATATCTAGTTTTCCTGGCACCATTTATTGAATAGACGGTCCTTTCCTCATGTGTGTTCTTGGCACCTTTATAAAAATAATCACTTGGCTGTAAATACATGGATTTATTTCTGGGTTCTCTATTCTGTCCCATTGGCCTGTGGGTCTGTTTTTATGCCAGAACCAGGCTGTTGTGTTTACTATAGCTTTGTAGGATATTTTGAAACCAGACAGTGTGATGCCATCAATTTTGTTATTTTTGCTCATGATTGCTTTGGCTCTTCAGGCTCTTTTGCATTTCCAAATGAAGAGACAACCTACAAAATGGGAGAAAGCACTTTCAAACTATGCATCTGATAAAAGTTAATATCCAAAATGTATAAGGAACTCAACAGCAAAAAAAAAAAAACATAAATTATCCAATTAAAAATGAGCAAAAGACCTGAATAGACATTTCATTTCTCAAAATAAGACATACAAATGGCCAACAGATATGTGGAAAATTACACAACAACACTAATTATCAGAGAAATGCAAATCAGAACCACAATGGAAAATCATCTCATCCCAGTTAGAATGGTTATTATAAAAAAGATAAAATATAACAAATTCTGGTGATGATGTGGAGAAAAGGGAACTCTTATATACTGTTGGTGGAAATGTAAATTAGTACAGCAATGATAAAAAACAGTATGGAAGTTCCTAAAAAACTAATAATGGAACTACCATATGATCCAGCAATCCCATTACTGGGTATATATCCAAAGGAAATCAGCATGTTGGAGAGACATTGGTACATTCATATTTATTGCAGTAGTGTTCACAATAGCTAAGACATGGAGTTAAACTAAATGCTCGTCTACAAATGAATGGATAAAGAAAAAAATTTTATATCTACATCTATATATAAATGTAATATACATAGAGAGATAGATACAATGGAATACCATTAAGGAATAAAATAGAACAAAATCCTGTAATTTGTGGCAGTATGGATGAACCTGGAAGACATTATGTTAAGTGAAATAAATCAGGCAATGAAAGAGAAATACTGCATGTTCTCACTCATATTTGGAATCTAAAAAAGTTAATCTCATAGAAGTAGGGTTAAATAGTGGTTACCAGAGGCTGGGGAGGGTAGGGGAGAGGAGAGGACTGGGAAAGATTGGTCAATGAGTACAAAGTTACAGTTAGGAAGAATAAATTTTGGTTTTCTATTACACAGTAGTGACTGTAGTAAATAACAATGTAATATATATTTCAAGAAAGCTACAAGAGAAGATTTTGAATGTTATTGCCACAAAGCCACAAAGAAATGATAAATATTTCAGATGATGGATATAGTAATTACCCTGATTTGATCATTATACTATGTATAAATGCTTTGAAACATCACATTGTACCCCATAAATATGTACAATTATTGTGTGTCAATTATAATTAAAAATTAAATTTTAATAAGAAATAATACATATAAAGAGCTTAGCCCTGGGATAGAGAAAGTACTCAGTATCTTTTTAATGCTATTATTGATGTTGTTTGTGAAATAAATTAATTTGGATGGCAGCTTATAAATCACTTCCATATATACTTTCCTCATTGATACTTGAAAAAAATGCTATGAGGTACAAAAGGCAGGAATTGTTATCTCCATTTTATAGATAAGGACACTGAAGCTCAGGGAGATTAGGAGGCTTGCCCAAGTTCATATAGCCAGTAAGTGATAAATACTGAGACTTGAACCCAGATTTGATGATGGTGTAGTTTTGTATTTCTATTTTTAATTGTCTTGCTCTAAATTGTCTTACCTTTTAAAATACAGTGTCTATAAATATTGTGTTCATTAACTATAAATGTAAAAACATGTATTAGCAAAGGCTAAAAGATAGTTTGGAATGAATGATATAATAAATATTTTATCCTTGATAGACATAGCAGAATTACACAGAATGTCTTCTTGCTGGCCTGCCTTTCTTCCATTCCCCTACTGAAAAGAAAAAAAAACAGGGAGAAAAATGTTAACTGCCAGTTGAAAACATCCCTTTCATCCTTAAGACCTGGAGGCCATAACCAGGGTATCATGCTTCAGCTGGTGGCAGTGTATATTAATTACAGAATACTTAGGTATATGGAAACAAATCATTTCCTGATGACTGGCAATACTTACTAAAACCTATAAAGGTTGAAAATGCCTCATTACTCTGGCTGTGTAGGCTTCTAGTTGGCATTTTCTCATTTTAAGATTGGTGCCTATTGGACTGCTCTTTTTGTGTTTTCCTCCCTTATAGCTATTTACTTTCTCTCTTCATTTTTAGTTCTAAAGTCAATGTAAGATATCATTTTACAGTCTTAAGTTATCATCTAGCTAATAGAATGTTAAAGAAATGGGTTATTGTAAGAGCCTATACAGACTAACATGTGTTTCCTTTCCCTGGGTTAATTTCTCTGAATGCTTATGCTGAGGTAAATGCTTGGGTTGCTGATGTCGTGTTGATGAAGTATATCTTTTTTCTAAACATAATGATCATGAAATAAACAACTTTAAAAATATATTGTTAATACATTGTTAACATAAGAAACAGGCATAATGATTAAGATAATTTACATTTTATAAAATAAGAGTTCAAATAGTCTAGATTCTTGTGGCTTTTATGAAAATTATATTTTAAATTTCTTTTCATTTCCTGAATGGCAGCTAGAATGTAGGGATATGAGTCTATAGTTTTTCTTGGGCATAGCTCTTGGGGCACTCAGGTTGGGGTACAATAAATTATTCTTATTCTTCGAATTGACTGTGCATCTTTAGGATAAAAGTTGGAAGACTGTCTGCCGCTTTCCCTTTTTAGGCCACTTCAGTGTGTTCTTGTCCTGCTCTCTCAATTGAGTATTTTTGGTTATTTGCTAGTGTCGAAATGATAGAGAGGGCTATCACATACCAACTTGAAAGTCAAATATGCTGGAATACATAATTTGAATTTCTGATTGTTGCTAGTATATAGTAATACAGTTTGTTATTAATTATTGATCTGGCATTGTCCAACCTTGGTAAACTGAATTATCAGTTCTAGCAGCTTTTTTTTTGATAGATTCTATAGGTTTTCCTATATAGGCAATCATTTTGCCAATAAATAAGCCAGCCTGCCTGCCTGCCTGCCTGCCTGCCTGCCTTCCTTCCTTCCTTCCTTCCTTCCTTCCTTCCTTCCTTCCTTCCTTCCTTCCTTCTTTCCTTCCTTCCTTCTTCCTTTTCATCCTTTCTTTGCCCTCCCTTCCTTTCATTTCTTTCCCTTCTTCCTTTCTTTTTCTTTTCTTCTTTTCTTTTTTCTTTCCAGTCTGATGCCTTTTTTTCCTTACCTTATTGTACTGGATAAAACCTCTAGAAAAATGGTGAAAACAATCAGTCTTTCACTATTAAGTATGATGTTATCTGTAGGTTTGAGGAAGTTCTCTCCTATTCTTAGCTTGCTAAAAATTTATTTTAATTTTCTAATTTCTTTTGAGATAAGGTCTCATTCTGTCACCCAGACTAGAGTGCAGTTGCATGATTTAGGCTCACTGCAACCTCCATCTCCCAGGCTCAAGCAATCCTCCTACCTCAGCCTCCAGAGTAGCTGGGACTATATGTGTGTGCCACCACACTTGACTAATTTAATTTAATTTAATTTTTTTTTGTAGAGATGATGTCTCACTATATTGCCCAGGCTAGTCTCAAATAGCTGGGCTCAAGCAATCCTCCTGCCTCGACCTCCCAAAGTGCTGGGATTGCAGGCATGAGCCACCACATCTGGCAAGTTTACTTTAAAAAAAAAAAAACAGGAATGGATGTTGGATTTTGACAAATGCCTTTTTTTTCTGTAGCCATTAAGAAATGATCTTAGCATTTTTCTTTTTCAGTCTGTTAGTATGGTGATTTATACTGATTACTTTTTGATTGTGAAAACAACCTTGCATTGGAGGTACAAACTCTTCACTTGGTCATGATGTATTTATTATTCTTATATATCAGTAAATTTGGCTTGCTAAAATTTTGTTGAAAATTTTTACATCTTTGTGCCTGATGGATTTTGATCTTGGCTTTCTGTGATTGTCTTGCCTGGTTTTGGTATTAGAATAATGCTGGCCATGTATAATAACTTGGGATATATGCTCTCCTCCTAATATTCTGGATTTGTTTGTGGGGTATTGGTGTTCTTTCTTCCTTAAATGTTTGATGGATTTCACCAGTGAAACCATTTCATCTTAGAGTTTTCCTTGGGGAAACAATTTTAAATTAAAATTTAATTTTATAGTAGACATGTAGCTATTTAGCTTATCTGTTTCTTCTAAAACTTTAGTAGCTTGTGTCTTTCACAGAATTTGTCCATTTAAACTGAGTTGTCAAATTTATTGGCATGAAGTTGTTCATATTTCCTTATTATCCTTTTAATACCTGTAGAATCTCAGTTTATGCCACTTCTATTCATCCTGGCATTGGTAATTTGTATATTCTCTCTTTTTCTCACCTAATCAGTCTTGTTAGAGTTTTGTCAGATTTATAGATTTTCTCAAAGGAACAGCTTTTGGTCTTATTGCTTTTTCTGTTTTCTATTTCATTGATTTCCACTATGATCTTTATTATTGCAATTCTCCTGCCTAATTTGGGATAAATTTGCTCTTCTATTTCTAGTTTTTTAAGAAGGAAACAGATCTTTCATAGGAGATGTTTCTTCTTTTTTAATATAGTCATTGACTGATATAAATTTCCCCTAAGTAGAGCTTCATCTGCACTCCACAATTTTTGATGTTATATTTTCATTTAGTTCAAAATGCTTACTAGTTTTTCTTTTGATTTCTTTGTGGGTTATTTAGAAGTATGTTTTAGTTTCAAAACATTTGGGTATTTTCCAGAGATTTTTCTGTTTTTGATTTCTAATATAATTAAGCTGGGATCAGAGAACATATTAATAATTTGTATGACTTGAATCCTTTTAAATTTTTTAAGACTAGTTTTATGGCCCAGAATATGATCTATCTTGTAAATGGTTCACATATACCTGAAAATAATTTGCATCCCACTGTTCTTCGGTAAAGTATTCTGTAAATGCCAATTAGGTCAAGGTATCCTTGCTAATTTCTGTATATTTACTGGTTTCTGTCACCTTTAAAATCAATTATTGAGAGAATGGTATTGAAATCTCCAATTATAATTGTAAATTTGTTTATTTCTATTTGTAGTTCTCTCAGAGTTTGCTTCATGTATTTTGAAACTTTGCTATTAAACACACAAACATCTAAGGAATTTGTATTCTCTTGGTAAACTGACCTTTATTATGAAATTACCTGATTAATTTTTGGTACTATGCTCTGAGATCTATTTTGTTTGATATTGTAGTCATGCTAGGTTTATTTTAATTAGTGTTTGCTTTGTATATCTTTTACCATCCTTTTATTTTTATAAATTAACATGCAGTAAAAGTCAATTTTTTATTAGTACATACTTTTATGAGTTTCAACATATATATTGTTTCATTTAATCTCCAGAATTATGACACAGAACCATTCCATGACCTCAGCATACTCCCTCATGTTACCCCTTGGTAGTTATACCCACCACCATCCCTAAACCCTGGAAGCTACTGATCTGTTTTCTGTTGCTTTATTTTTGTCTTTTTGGAAATGTTACATAAATGACATTATATGGTCTGTAAGCTTTTGGGGCTGGCTTCTTTTACTTAGTATAATATTTTGAGATTCATTAATTTTGTTGTGTATGTCAATAGTTTGTCCCTTTTTACTGTTGAGCAGTATTCCATGGTATGGAACTTTGTGAGGTCTCTTCTCCATTCTCCTCTACCTGGACCATCTTCCGGATTCTTTCCAGTTGCCAGGGCTCTATTTTGGCCCTTTGGCCTGAAAGCTGGGACCTTATTTTCCCTGCTCTGCCACGCAGTTATCATGGCTGCACCCACATCTTGGCCCAAAGACAGAGGAATTGAATTGAATATTCACCACAGAAGGACAATCACTGCTTCTCTGACCAAGGAGAAAGGTTCCTCTTTTTCAGGGTTTTAGGCATCTGCCACCCCCACTGTCACCATTGTCACTCCTCTTGCTACCAATGCCTTGAAATTGCCTTGGGATCCAGGCCAGGCCAGGCCAGGCCAGGCCAGGCGGGGCGGGGCGGGGAGAGGCGGGGAGGGGCGGGTCGAGGCGGGGCTAGGAGAGGCGAGGCCTCCTCTCCAAGCTCTCTGAGCTTTGAGAATCCTCTTCTCTTTAAGAAAGAAGTGGCCGGGCGCGGTGGCTCAAGCCTGTAATCCCAGCACTTTGGGTGGCATAGGCGGGCGGATCACGGTCAGGATATCAAGACCATCCTGGCTAACATGGTGAAACCCCGTCTTTACTAAAACTACAAAAAATTAGCCGGGCGTGGCTGCACGCGCCTGTAGTCCCAGCTACTCGGGAGGCTGAGGCAGGAGAAGGGCATGAACCCGGGAGGCGGGGCTTGCAGTGAACTGAGATTGCGCCACTGCAGTGCAGCCTGGGCGACAGAGCGAGACTCCATCTCAAAAAAAAAAAAAAAGTAGGGGGCTTCTCCTGGAGCTTTTTCTGTCTGTTGACAGGTGACTGTTTCTAGCTTACATGATGCCCTAAGTCCAGGTCGGGGTACACTGGGAAATATAAGATAGGGGGTGGGGTGAGGTGGGGACTCACCATCAGCTTGGTGAAAGTTTGCATTCTGATTTTCTTTCTCAATTCATCTGTTCTCATTAACATGTGGTTTTCATTTACTTTTAAGCTTTGTGAAATTGCACCAGGCCAGCATTTATTCTAGAGCAAACTTTCCCCCAGTACTGAGGCAGAATCCTTTTGACAGTGGTGACAGTGGGGATGGCAGATGCCTAAAACCCCAGCCTTGTAAGGTTTCCACTCATGGTTTGAATAGAAATGACTTCCAGCCCTTTGTGAACCTTGGAGAGTATTCCTTGTGCTCTTTTTTGGCGGTTCTTTCTGCAGACAAATATGCTTCTCATTACTCGCTGGAATACTTGAGGGTGACTGTTTTTCGAGCTCTGGAATCCTCTCTGTGTACTGATCTCTCTTCTTATATTCTGTCCTATCTGCCTTGATGTCCCCAGACTCTCAGCTCTAGGAGAGTACTAGGTTTTGCCTGGGTTCCCACTCCCTGTACCTCTGTCTGAAATCCGTAGGCAGTAAATTTAGACAGTCATAGGGCTCACCTAATTTGTTTCTTTCACAGATCCCCTTCCTTCAATGTTTTGAAACTTTTTTTCCATATATTTTTGTCTGATTTGAAAGAGTTTCAGGAGGTAATGTAAATTGAATCTCTCTTACTGGAAACATAAATTTATAGGATATAATTGAATAAGTAATGGTGAAATCCAGACTAAAAATGCCTAATTATTTTAGAGATGATTGTATGAGAGATAGCTTTACAAAGGAGGTGAAATTTGGGCAGGTGTGGTGGCTCACACCTGTAATCTCAGCATTTTGGGAGGCTGAGACAGGTGGTGGTTGGGGGGCATCCTTGAGGCCAGCCTGGGTAACATGATGAAACCTCTTTTCTACAAAACAACAACAACAAAGGAGGTCTAATTTAAACTAGTCTTTGAAGGAGGGAGGATATTCCAGGAGAAAAAAAAATTTTTATCACCAATGAGATAGTTTGGAGAACAACCTGATAAGATGGTTCAGAGTATATAGGGAACTAATAAAAAATAAGGTTGGGATCAGATCAAAGAAGTCTCTGAAAACCAGAAGTTGTGCTATAATGCAGTGATGGAACGCCTTTAAGAAGTTTTTAAAGTCTAAGCAGTGTTATATAATGAGCACAGAGTTTAAAATTAATATAAACATTTATGTCCAGCCTATATATTTCTTTTAACTTAAGTGCATCTGTTCCTTTTCCTGTCCTTTGAATAAAATGAAGAGCAGCCTCATAAAAACATGGCTGGTATTGTTTTTATCTAATACATTACATTTACATAACATTGGAGTAAAGCCATTTCTTAACTTTCTTTAGTTCCTTAATCTTTGTTCATAGAACATATTTTCCATTATAATTTTAACTACTCTTTTCAGGATGCATTTCGTTTTTTCTCTACTTAAAATGACAATGATCAAAACTAGATATAATATGCTAGTAAGTTTGTTCTAATGTAGAATTTAGTTGAATGATTTGTTTATCAAATTCCTTTTAAATACCTGACAGTATCAATGTAGCTTTTTTTCACAATAGCATTATATTTCACTTGAAAGCTATTGACATCCAAGTAATTTTTATACAAATTATTCATAGCTTGTCTGGTTTCCATGTTATAATCCCGTAATGTCAAGTCATATTCTGTTGTTTTAATATGATCATTTTAAAATTTATCAAACTCATTAGATGTTTCAGACTTTCATTGTTTCCTGGTATTAGATATGTACCTCTCTCTGTTTAATAGAGGTTGAAGTTTTGATACATTGGGTAAGTTTAATACAGTGAAGAGAAAAAACATGTTTTTAATGCTATTTTCCAGCATCAAAATAGCATTAAATGATGCTATTTTTCCAGGATATGGAGAAGAAAATAAAGGAAGATATGGGGAGATTTATAGAAGAAAAAAGGGAAATATTGAAATTGAGGACAGACAAGCCGCTCTTAAATCAAATCCAAGGCACAGAGACAGAAAAGTAGAGAACTAAGATAAGTGTTGAGATAGAGAGACTGGAAAGATGATGAGTTTAAATCAACAGAAGCAGTTTTAAGGACATTCCGAAAAACTAATTGGAAACGGAACAATTTGCCTAAAGCAGAGCTGCATAGGTATATGGTATACTAGCATGTGGAAACAGACAAAAATGTTCATGTAAATCTTTCAAGAAGAGTGAGTACAAGTTTGGTGAAAAAAATGATTTTACAGTAAAAGGACTTATTTCGAGTGTACAGGAATCTTTGAAAGGCTTCTTAAATAGGGGAAAAGATTTATGAGTGAAAGCAAAAAGTAGATATATAGAAGGCAGATGAGAATGTTGGAGGATAATGAACCTCTCTCTTTTTTCTTTTAATGTATGCATACTCCACTAGAAGATTAGAGAATAAAAGGTGTTTAGAGAAATGACTGCCTTCTTGTACACAACAATGTGTATAGTCAGAAGGAGCTTCTCTTTAGACAGAACAGGGATATCCGGAAAATGATATACAAACAAGATGTTTAGAATTTGTTTGAAAACAATCTGAATTGACAGATATCATTTGGATAAAGATAGACATAATGTAGAATAAAATTCGCTAATATGGAATTGGATAGTGGGGTCGTTCATTTATGCATATAAAAATAAAGGTTATGAAATGTTTAGAAAGGGACACTGTATGTTGTGAAAATAAATGTAAAACCTTACAAAAGCAGATAACTTGCCAAAGGTAGATACATTAAGCGTGGAATAGAAGATACTCCGAATTTGTTAAAAATGCTCTAGGTGCCTTAACTTCTTTTCTTTTGGAACACCAGATTATACTGAGAAAGGTTAAAGGATTTTTTAAAAATGATAGTGTAAAGGGATGCAAAATGATAAAATCTGTGAAAAGAATAAAAGCTCCTGGTGTCTTAGCTGAGCAAAGCTGTCCAGATCTTGAGCATTGATTACATATCTCCACAAGCAGTTTGAATGGAATATGGACAAAACAAGAAATTACACAGCTGACGATACAAGATGCACTAGCTACTCCTTTTTTCAGAGGGAAAAAGAAGTAATACGTAGTAGGAATGGAACATACTGACATTATTCAACTCCAATTGTAAAATATTTGCAGGAATATTTTAAAGGCAGGAGGCTAGCAAATAAGCCAAGAAGGATTTGTTTGTTTGTTTGTTTTTGTTCTTTAGTGGAAGAAAATAATGGATCAGATACAATCATTGCTTTTGAATAAATAAGCCAGAATTGCTTTATAAAGATATTGTCTACATATGCTTTAGAGAAGAAGAATAAAAAACTATTTGATAAATAAAAAAGGGGGCATACAGTACCTAGGCTCATCTCATTAGTATCTTGACATCTCTCTTTTACGCCAATGCCTAAAGTATGTTATTTCTCCCAAGACAAATCAAATCCTTTAACTTGCCATTAGCTATTCAAAACTTTAAAAATAAATATCCTTCAAACCAACAACTTCAATCCCGAGAATATGTCCCACAGATATACTTAGACAACTAAGTGTATGTACAGGGAGGTTAATTGCAGCATTGCTTATAACTGCAGAAATTGAGGGAAAACCTGAGTGTTCAACTAAACAGGAATGGATAAATAACTTATGACATTCCCCCACTATAGATTACTGTGCATGCACTAAAAGAATGAAGTAAATCCTGTGCACTGAGATAGAAGACTATCTGTGTTATCTGCTCAAGTGAATTTTAAAATGCACAACAGTATGTATAGTAACCCACTTTAAAAAGGCCTTTATATATTTTAATACAAGCATAATGTAGATTATGATATGTAGAGAATGAGGTCTTGAAGTATGCTTACTAAACTGTTAACAGTAGTTACTTCTAGTAAGTGAAAGAGGTAGCCTTTAAGTTTTTAACTTACATCCTTCTGTATTTTGACTTCAAAAAACATACAAGCACATATTTAATTTTTTAAACCTGAAATTTATATGAGGGAGAAAACAAACACAAGTTTGAGAGCCAGCATTTTCTCCCCAACTCCCGTTTCACTACCCTTTCTCTTACCTTAACCTTTACCACTACCACAAACTACCACAAACGAATACTTTAAGCACAACTCATTTTATTATTGGGAGAGGTTTCACAAATAAGTTCCTGATTTCCAGTTAACTTGTTGTAAAGTTTACATCCTACCCATTGTGACTACATGGCTTTAAAGTTACCAGTGGTAGCTTCTGAGAAAAATTTTGTTTGTTTGTTCATGCATTAATGGAACATATATTAAGTACCAACAGTATGCCAAACACTGGGGAATTCAAAGATGCTAGTCTCTCAACTGTTTCAGCTGATGCTTGACTGTCCTCTCCCACACCCTAGTGTGCTCATTCAGTACTTCCCAATACTCTACATTTGAAAGGTGATTCCCACAAATTTATTGCAATTTAGACCCCATATATCAATGCCGAGATCGCGCCACTGCACTCCAACCTGGGCGACGGAGCGAGACTCCGTCTCAAAAAAAAAAAAAAAAAAGAAGAGCGGAAGTGACTCTTCTCATGCCTTCAGCATGAGAATATTCCCTTAAAATTGGCATCTCTTTTTACAAGATGAGCTATTATTATTTTACTTCTGCTTTTCTAAATAACAGAGACAGCAGACGAATTAGCAATGGAAAATAAAAGTAGTAGCATAGGATATATAATGTTTGAGTTTACAAAGAAAAAGGGGCATTTGTGAAAGATTTGATATTTGTTAACATAAACATGTCAATCATTGTTGGAAAAAGAAAAATATGATATATAATCTTGTTTTAAAGTGTATGTGTAATGTATAAATATTTTTGGAATAAAAATATTCATCTCTTTCCCTAGAGGGAGAGTGGCTGGATCAGATCATCTCTTTGAAGTTCCAGTTCTGTAATTCAAGCATTTTCTTTAAAAAGCAGTTTTAAAATTAAAATGAGAAGCTTAACTGGGGTTTATATTACACATATGTGTAGGATCAATATTTTTAAAACTGCATTCTTAATATGTTATGCCTTTTGCTCTTTAAATCTGTGAAACAAAACATAGTTTTATTTGAAGTCATTAAAATATGAAGGGGACAGAGTAATCAATGCTATTGGTTCTTATTGTATTATATTATTAGAAAGCAACTTGTGTATCTGTCTTCCTGATTTTTTATAATGAAACATTTCTATCTTTGAAAGTACAGACTCAATCTTGCCAAAATGTTCATTTTTTGTATCATTGTTAAATTGTATATTGTCCCCTTTTGGTGTACTTTACTAGCCTGCTATAATCTTTTTAAATTCATTATTCTTAATCGACAAATAAACATTATATATAATTTGTCATGTAAAACATGATATTTTAATCACATCATGATAAATGGGGTATCCATCCCCTAAAGCATACATTTCTGTACCCACAAAAGTTAAAAATAAAAGATAAAAAATGAAAAACATGATGTTTTGAAATATGTGTATGTTGTAGATTCAACCTGTTATAATCTTAAAAGTGATTGTCATTCTTCCAACTTATATCAATAGAACAACTGTCTATTTGTCATTAGTTGAGACCATCAGGGTGTAGTGAAAAAGCTAATCAACAAGGATTCTTCTCACCAGAGCTCTGTCACTGCTCTGAATTGTGGCTGCTAGCCTGTTAATTCTCCACTAAACCTTTAGGCATTTGGAGACAATTAAGTCTCACGTTGGGGTTTCCTGGGCTTTTTTTTTTTTTTCAAACAAAGATAATTAAGTCTCAAACTTTAAACTTGAAAGATATTTGGTCAGGCAGTAGCAATGTACTGAATATAGGCTTCTCAAAGAGATGAAATAATACAATTAGTAAAAAGAACTATCGTGTACTTAATACAGTTGCTCTCTACTTTTCTTTCTCAACCTCCCTCAAAACAAAACAAAACCAAGATGCTTCAATCAACCACTATAAAAGGACTATTAAATTATCGTGAAAAGGAATGTTGGACAGTCTAATACTCTCATTCTGCAGATGGGAAAGTAAAAGTGCACATTGTAATTATTTTTCAAAATAAGGTAAAAGCTGATAATTGTGTAAATAAGCAAAAGTATATACTTTTTCCTTAATCGTTTTTAACCTAAATTAGTCTTAATTTTGTGTTATTCCTACAGTGAAAGAAAATATGCATTGTCACATATCAGGAAAGTTGTGCAGTTATTTTTTCTTCTCCCGAATAATTATTCTGTTGGCTTTATGTTCCACATATGTTGCACCACATTAATATTCAAACAATTTTAGCACACGAGGATTTGTAACCTCATTTTACCTTGATTAGTGACTCAACTCATGTTCTTGTTGTAGGGCTTTGACCAGCTTCGACTTGAAGGATTGCTTTGTGATGTGACCCTGATGCCAGGTGACACAGATGATGCTTTCCCTGTGCATAGAGTCATGATGGCATCTGCTAGTGATTACTTCAAGGCTATGTTCACAGGTAGTTTGCCATTTAAAACTCTGAAACCACATTAAAACAATATGAAAAATCCGTGTTTAAATCTTTTTTATTTATAACATGAAATTTAGTTCTTTTGGAAACAGCTTCAAAAGAAGTACACAACAGTATGTATGGTTTTCGGTGGTGCTGTTTTAACATGGAAAATTGATGCACTTTTTTCATACTGTCCATCTTTATCTCACAGCTTTTCTTTTTCAAGCTCATATCTAGTGGGCCATCAGAGACTCTGTGTCCTGCTAATACAATCTCTACTCTATGCCAAAAGATAGGAAGTGAGAACATTTTGGAAGCACTTGCATCATATATGACCTCCATTAGTATAGAGATTATCTTTTTTAAGTACTTTCTTTTAAAGATAAAATGTGCAGCAGACTGACTCTAATACGACTGCTTATATAAAATAAGACTTTCCCTTGATTTTATTGCATCTAATTAGCAGCAGAAGTGAGTTTGACCATAATTATCCACCTTCATTTAATTGAATGTCTTTTTATTTAAGGTGGGATGAAAGAACAAGATTTAATGTGCATTAAACTTCATGGTGTGAGCAAAGTCGGTCTAAGGAAAATTATTGATTTCATTTATACTGCAAAGCTTTCTCTTAATATGGACAACCTTCAAGACACGCTGGAAGCTGCCAGTTTTCTACAGATTCTGCCAGTTTTGGACTTCTGTAAAGTATTTCTCATATCTGGGGTAAGATATTTTGAAATCCGATTTTTCCTGTAGTAGAATCTGATGTAGGCTGTTTAGATTAGAACTCATGAAATCTGCTGTGCAGGAATGTGAAACTTGCCATGAGACAGATGTGTCTTGTAGTATGTGGTCTGTAAGCAAGGTGAGATTGAAACAGGTACATTTTTATGAAATAGAATCATTTAATAAAAGCCTCTGTGTTGGCCGGGCATGGTGGCTCACGCCTGTAATCCCAGCACTTTGGGAGGCGGAGGCAGGCAGATCATCTGAGGTTGGGAGTTCAAGACCAGCCTGACCAACATGGAGAAAGCCCGTCTCTACTAAAAATACAAAAATTAGCTGGACGTGGTGGTGCATGCCTGTAATTCCAGCTACTTGGGAGGCTGAGGCAAGAGAATCGCTTGAACCTGGGAGGTGTAGGTTGTGGTGAACTGAGATCATGCCATTGCACTCCAGCCTGGGCAACAAGAGTGAGACTCCATCTCAGGAAGAAAAAAAAAGCCTCTGTGTAATCAAATGACATTAGATACTAATAATGTTTGATAAAGATATATACTTTAACTGTTTGATAATGGTATATACCATAATCTGGTTTTATTCACCTTAACGACTATACAAGCAGGCTTCTTAAATGTAATTGAATGGAAAAGTAACCTGAGCTTCTAGAACTCTTTAAGATTTCTTCTTTTAATATGGGAGCTAGATCTTAAGAAGAACTAATACCTATGGGCAAACCTGTAAGAATGTAAGTCTTGATTCCATAGAAACATATCACCTACTGAATAGTGTTTAGCCATTTTTTAATAGATAAGATAGGGCACATACAACTACCAATCGATGAAGTACTTAGTGGTAGTCACTCAGTTCCTGAAGAGAGTGTTTTATTTTAGTTGAGACCCTTAAATTTTACTTCTGGGGAGATAAATGGCTACATTGGACAGAAATATTGCCAAGACTTCCAGAGGTCTTGGAGCTTGTTTTTCTGATTAAGAATTCTGGCAATATTAATTTTTGGTATATTTTCTAACTCATTATGTTGATGGATATGTTTTTTATAATTGTTTAACTCATATCAATCTTAATATAGGTAAATAATTGCTGTCAGATCTTTACAACTTACATTTTTTGAACATGGAACCTTCTTTAAAACACTAACTTTCAAGAGAGCATATCCTTAATTATTTTATTATTAAGGTACTTACTATCTTAAAAGTCAGCCAATAACTAATTTAACTGGCCTATTGAAAGTGTGTTTTTTGTATGTTTGATTTTAGAAAACTCAGACTACTATCTCACAATTACTTATAAAATTTGAACTAATTGCTACTTTTAAGGGTTTTTATGGCACCATGGTGCTAAATTGTTGACTTGTATTGTCTTCTTTATTGCACAAGTAGCCCAAGTGAAGTTGGTTAATTTCCATGCTATTGCTTGCCTCCATTACTGAATTTAGGTGCTAAATTTTATTTTAATTTGATCATACAAGGCCCATCCCCTCAAGAGCTATTAGGATTTCACCTCTGGTTGTGTCACTGGCATGATATAACAACTTCATTTCAAGGAAAAATGAATCATATTGACTGTGATTTTCAAAATGCCTCAAGTCCAGAATTTAATTTAGTAGTAACACTTAAAGCTTATACTTATAGACTCTTAACATTGCTTTACACTGATCTTAGCAATACATAGTCATCCTGAGCCAAATTAAGGAAAGTGCCATGATTTCTTTGGAACTAATCATTAACAAGAGACATTGTTGGCCTATCCTCTAATACTGAAGTTTAGTACTTAGAACTTCAGATACTGATTGACATCAGTTCCTTTACCTGAAAGAAAATGACCAAACTGGATAATACACAATACAAAAAAGTTACAGTAATATTATTGTCACAATAATAGAAAAGAATTTTGTTCTAGATAATTGTATTTAAAGCAATTTTATTTAAAGATGAGACCATAGTCACTTCGTATTGCTAATTTCCAGTAATTAGACTGTTGGTTCCTTAACCTGTGTCGAAACATTTATTGTAATTGTTTAACAATTTAGAAATGTCTTCATTTTTATAAACACTTAATATTGCCTGAAATGTCATGTTCATTATTTTTTTTGCATCCTTTGCAGACATCCTAAAACCTATTTCTAATGGAGAAGAGGCTTCTCTGTAGCAAAGATTACTTGTGATAGAGTTTACTCCTACCTCTCAGTTTTAGAATTTTCTTGCCTATGAACTTTTAGGAATTACCTCTTTTCTTTGCATTATTCTACCTTACTTGTCCTTCATCCTTTTTTGCAGAGGATATGTCTGTATGGTTTTAGAGTAGAAATCTCTTCCCTCTCAGAATCCATTGTAATTTTTGAGAAAATCTGGCAGATTATTAGTTCCAGGAACATGCAAAACCCAAGTTTTCCTTTACCCTTCTTTCATGCATTCTGTTTTTTAGTTAAACCTATGTTCAGTCTTGCTCTATTTATTTCCCCTTTCCTTCTCAGCAATCAAGTGAAAAAGGAAAAATAGTAGCCCAGTGTATTTTCTACTTATAAAAACTGAACATCTCAAGATACTATATTTTTTAAAGGAGGATTTTTTGAAGTTCTTCCATGAGCTAAGTTATTATAGATAAATTTTAATATAGTGTTCTCATGTTTAAGAACTGTGTGCTGAAATCAGATGTTTTAGAGGAAATAGGCTTTATGTTTTTAATGATATAGTGATATTATAGTTCACATAACTAAAACACTATTTGGGTTTGAACTTCTAGACAGAAAAATTCCCTTCTAATACAATTCTGTTCTATCCTATTCTCAATCATTTGTGTGGAGGAAGAAGAACAGTGGTACCTAAAATGTGAATCAGTAACAGTGGTACATAAAATGCGAATCAGTAAAGAACCCAGAAAACATGTATGTATTAGTTTTGAATGATACCTCTAGATACAGTAGTAAAGCCACACTTGCCTTTGGTGGGATAGAGATACCAGTTTTCTATAACAAAGCATCAGTGTTAATAGAACAAGAGCCAACCTCCCTTCTAACTTTGCCATCATTTGCAGTGTTTCTTAGTGGTTTATAGGATGTGGCATTTTTGTTTTTGCTATGTTACTTTCTTGGAGTTATGGAAAAGAGGACAATGAAATGAATACAGAAGGATGACAATGAAGGATAGATATGAAGCATAGTAGGTAAAAATTTCTGTAAAACTAAAACCACTTTTATATACTATGGAGATAATGGAAAATTGCCTTTGTTTAGTCATACCTAAAAATTGCATTGGTTCTGTCCTTATGACATTGTATAACTACATGTTAAATACTGTGCCCATTAGCTAGTTTTTTTTTTTTTTTTTTTTTTGAGGCTAAGTGTCGCTCTTGTTGCCCAGGCTGGAGTGCAATGGCAGGATCTCTGCTTACTGCAACCTCTGCCTCACAGGTTCAAACGATTCTCCTGCCTCAGCCTCCCGAGTAGCTGCGATTACAGGCATGTGCCACTGTGCCCGGCTAATTTTGTATTTTTAGTAGAGATGGGTTTTCTCCATGTTGGTCAGGCTGGTCTCGAACTCCTGACCTCAGGTGATCCACCCGCCTCAGCCTCCCAAAGTGCTGGGATTACAGGCATGAGCCACCGCACCCAGCCCCATTTGCTAGTTTATAAGAAAGTTGTGCAAGTTTTGTTTATCCTTTGTTTGCAATTTGAAATTTTTAGCATCTAGCATTTGCCTCATGGAACTTTTGTTATGGAGGATTTTAGGCTAGTTCACAAAACAACCTAATTTAATGTTAGGTTGCTGAAATAGGGCATCTGTAATTGAACTCAAAAGATTACAATTTAAATATACAAATATATAGAATGAACAAAACAGAATAAAGGTGAGAAAGAAATCACTTTATGTTTGTATAAAAGCATTTTTTAACAAGAGAATGAAGATGTCATTGGACTTTAGACTTGGGGATAATCTTTCTTAAAATAATTTTTTAATTGTGTTTTCCCCCCTTGATGCAGGTAGATTACTGGTTCCACCTGCACAATTGTTATCAGTGATAGGGATGGAGAGCTCACAATGAAGTAGAGAGAAAGTTTATTGAGGTGACTGGCGGTGATGAAGAGTTGGAGACAGAAAATAAAGGAGGTACATAAGTGGGAAGGAGACAAGAGAGAGGAATAGGGAGAATATGTTTCTCTCAAAAGAAAAACAAAAAGAATCAGAAGTCATTGGAGAAGACAGTTCCTTTTGCTTTGCCTCTGTTACTAAATTACTGAGGATTTCCTGCATAGTACATATATTTCACATTCTTCATTTAATCTAAATTGTATTTACCCGTAAAGATTAACAGACATGTTTTTTAAGATTGTTTTTCACCTTTGAGGGCATTTAATGCAAGTTAGAGACAAATTGTATAGATAATTAAAATTAAAAATGAATCAAAATTATTTCCCTCCCCACCAAACCAGTCTTGACTTCCTTATTGACAGGGCTGATATTGGGCAAATAGTACATCCCCGTTGCTTATGGTCGGCCATCCATTCTGATTGGTTGATACCCATCTTGTGTGGTTGTTAAATATTCTAAATATCCCTCCTATAACCTTGAGCACCCATTCTTGCCTATCTGCTATCTGGGACTCTGTCTGGGAAGAGGCCTAGCCTGGGCTCAAACCTCTTCAGCCTCACAAAAGCCATTGTAATAACTAACATTGCATTCAATAAAAGAACTGCATTCAAAGTGCAAATAAATAGAGAATTGAATATTTTGGGCTGGAGACACCAGTGGCATTCACCTCAAATAGCATTTAGAAACTGAAGAAAGACAAAGACTGAGAGAGAGGTGTTTATTATTCAATTATCCCTTTGTTCTTACCAAAGTGTCTCTTCTTTGTGTCTTCTGACGGTCTCATCTGTGGAAGGAGGCTTGAGAAAAGATACCTGTACATTCTCTGCCTGCTAAAGTAGCTTGTTTGATTTCTTCCCAGTCTTATTCTGTGGATACGGTTTCATTCTCTGCATTGATTGTACTAGATATCAGGCTGTCATTTTAATAAACTAGATAGCACCAAGTAGAATTTGGCACATTGAATGGCTAAGGAGTTCCCCAAATTTTTGGCCGATTTCTTAGTCTTTGCATTTCTCTTGAGAGTACAAAAGCAGATACTGGCTGGTCCGAGTGCAGTGGCATTTACAACTAATTGATCACAACCAGTTACAGATTTCTTTGTTCCTTCTTCACTCCCACTGCTTCACTCGGCTAGCCAGAAAAAAAAAAAAAAAAAAAAAAAAAGCAGATACCCATTTTTTTCTAAATGGGAATTTCTTTGTATAAAACACCAATCTTTAAAAGTCCTAGATTTCAGATGAAATCTTCCATTAAAATAGCAAATTATGTTAATGACAGTGTTTTGGGTACATCAGTTATAATTTGAATAGTACGGCAGCAGTGAGGACCAGTATGTTATTGAGAATACCACTTGCAATGTTATGATGTTGGAAGTGCCTTTAGGATTACTATGAATGTTGTTTGGTTATAAAAGAATAATTTATAATAATTTATATCAAAGAAATGTAAATGAGCAGTTGATTATTTTAAGAACAATTTTATAGGTTCCCATAGGTGCTTGAAGAATTTTATCGTTTTTTGTTGTTCTTTTTTTTTTTTTTTTTGATGGAGTCTTGCTCTGTCACCAGGCTGGAGTGCAGTGGTGCAGTCTTGGCTCACAGCAACCTCCGCCTCCCGGGTTCAAGTGATTCTCCTGCCTCAGCCTCCCAAGTAGCTGGGAATACAGGCATGTGCCACCACACCCGGCTAATTTTTGTATTTTTAGTAGAGATGGGTTTCACCATGTAGGCCAAGATGGTCTCGATCTCCTGACCTCATGATCCACCCACCAAGGCCTCTCAAAGTGCTGGGATTACAGGCGTCAGCCACCACGCCCGGCCTTGTTGTTCTTTTTAAATGCCAATGTAGTTATTTGGATTAACTTCTGTTATAACTCTGTTTTCAAGTGTACCTTCTTTGGAATTGTGGCCGGGTTTTCAGATGAAATAAAAGATGAACTCATACTACACTTGATCTTAGCCAAAAGGCCGAGAAGCGATAAAAGATGAACTCAGATGAAATTTCTACTTAGAAATTTTTTAAATAAGCTTTAAACTTCATATTTTATATTTTCAATGTGTATTCTATTATATATGTAAATTGCATTATAAATCCAAGTATCCATTTATGAATATCCAGTTATCCATTTATCCTTTCATATATCCAATGGATACACAAACACATGTATCCATTTAAAAATACTATCTGGCCGGGTGCGGTGGCTCACGCTTGTAATCCCAGCACTTTGGGAGGCCGAGGAGGGTGGATCACAAGGTCAGGAGATCGAGACCACGGTGAAACCCCGTCTCTACTAAAAATACAAAAAAATTAGCCGGGCGTGGTGGCGGGCGCCTGTAGTCCCAGCTACTCGGAGAGGCTGAGGCGGGAGAATGGCGTGAACCCGGGAGGCGGAGCTTGCAGTGAGCCAAGATTGCGCCACTGCACTCCAGCCTGGGCGACAGAGCGAGACTCCGTCTCAAAAAAATAAATAAATAAAAAATAAAAAATAAAAAAATAAAATAAAAATACTATCTAGGCTTAATGTTTGGAGATCTAGCTGAGTCACTTTTAAGAATCATGATGGAGAAGTGGATTAAAATGAACCATTATAGAATATTATGTATTTATCTGAATATTGTTTACTATAATTCCATCAGTTTTGGTCTATTTATATTGTTAATTATTACTGTAGGCTTTGCTTCTTTAATTTCTATATTCTATGATTAATTTTTAAGCTTTGATTACATATACTTGCTAAGAATTAATTTCCTATTACATATTTTTCTTCTCTGTGTCTCATTTTGAAATTAGTAAGGTTTTAGTAATTTGCTACATTAATTCAACAGGTATCCTATTTTTAATTGCATCTATCATTGTATCTTTACTTTTTATATTTTTGATATTTGTAGTATTTAGCCTTTGTTGTATACTCACATTATGGTAGCTGTTGTACATGAGCTATAGAAAATACTTAGTCTTGGGTACCCCATAAATATATATACCAACTATGTGCCCACAAAAATTAAAAACTGAAAGAAATAAAAAAAGAAAATTCTTAGTTCTTCTATCAAGAAGATAACAGTTCGGAAGATTATGGAATACCTTTCTCTGGTGATTTTAAAGAAAAAAGTAGGCAGCTATTTGTATTGGTTAGATGGTCTGTCAAAGTCTTTTCTAGTCTTGTGTGTCTGTGTATATGAATGTATTGATATACAGAAGGTATTTTCCAAATGCCTGTAAATAAAATGTAAGTTTCTTTCTTGTGTTATTCTAGCAATCATTTTCTCACTGGATAAATTTGAAGAGGGAAAAGGCGAAGGAATTAAATACCTTGATCCCATTTCTAAATTATACAGTTTGGCTTTTAATCTTTAATCTTGCTCTATTTTACATGCTATAAATTTAGATTTCAGTTTGGTGACTAGCAACTGGTAGTATCATTTTGCCTTCTTAAAGTACCCATTCTTTGTTGTTTTTTAGTAATCATGTCAATAATGTTGAGAATTTGCATACTTGGGAATTATATTTGTGTTGTCATCAACTTTTGCCTAACTGTACTAATAAACATCTTCAAAAGTATAAATCACCTTCACTCTGGGGACGAGATAATTCCTACTTGTCTTGGGAAGTGAATTCATGACCTCAAATTCCTTCCACTCACGGTGAATTGGGAAAACAGGTATTGACTGTAACTCCATTTATGTAACTTAAATTTTTGAACCACCAACCTGCAGCTCCTCAAATTGGATTAAATGGACTTTTTATTAACCACGTTAGAAATCCAGGGTATTTGTACAGTGTTATGCTGTCTATTTCTAGAGACTCATAATTTGTTAACTTATTTTTCTATTTTTTTATGTTACAGTTATGTGTTAGGTATTTTTAAAATATATGGCTACTAAGTAAAATAAGCAATTAAACATTTTTGTAAAGCAAATCAGCTACTTAAAAGAGCACAAATTCTTTTTGAGTAATAAATCAATGATAGACTGGATAAAGAAAATGTGGCACATGTACACCATGGAATACCATGCAGCCATAAAAAGGGATGAGTTCATATCCTTTGTAGGGACATGAATGAAGCTGGAAACCATCATTCTCCGCAAACTAACACAGGAACAGAAAACCAAACACCACATGTTCTCACTCATAAGTGGGAGTTGAAGAATGAGAACTCATGGGCACAGAGAGGGGAAGGAACATCACACACCAGAGCCTGTCGGAGGCTGGGAGGCTAGAGGAGGGATAGCATTAGGAGAAATACCTAATGTAGATGACTGGTTGATGGGTGCAGCAAACCACCATGGTAGTTACATGGTGTAATACCTATGTAACAAACCTGCACGTTCTGCATGTATATCCCATAAGTTAAAGTCTAATTAAAATAATCTATGAAAATAACAATGTGTGTGTGTGTTAACCTTAGAGATTTCTGTGATATTGTATCCTAACTGGGCTGTCATTTTATGTGGAGGAGTAATGTTTTAGCTCTATTTCAGTTTTTAAAGAAATGTCAACAGGAGGATTATTTTATTTTCTCTTAACCATCTGCCAAATCTGTTAACTATACAGGTGTGAGGTTAACAATACATTGATAAAGTTTGTGTGGCATTGAGGACACATAACCTGACAAAATTTTAAAAACAACCAAACATTTAAGTCTTTTGCCTGTGATCCATGTGTTTGTATGCATACGCACTGGCATTTTTTATGGTAGGCTTGTTTTTGCGGTTTGTTCTTTGTATTATATTTGCTAATATTATTTTTCCTATTTTTCCTTTGACGAGTCAGTTATTAGAGCATTGAAAAGAGGTTCTACTGAGGAAAGGCCTCTCTGTCACTTCTCTTCTTTGTCAGCTTTTCACTTTATGGTATATTTTGCTCTATGGTGGGGAGATGGTTCTGGGCTCATGTTGATGCCAGAGAGAAACAGAATGTGCTGAAAGTAAGAGTGGCTAAGGAAAGCTATGTTGCCCAGATGGAAGCAGTCATCACAGATACCAAAATCTCATTTACATGAGAAACTTGTTGTAGATATGCCCCTCTGCCCTTAAGAAAGACATTTCCTTGCTTATATTTCCAGATAAATAATGTTGAAAATTAATTTACCCTGGGAATAATTATCTTATTAAATTATTTTCATTATGAGTAATAACTTTGAAGGAACCAAAATGAATGATAGTAATGAGTGATGCCTATTTACATGAAAGGGAAATCTAGGGATTGGGTATTAGAGCTTTTCTGTTCATGAATCTGCTAGCTGTGTGGTATTTTTAAGAATAATGACTAAGAAGTGGATTGAGATGAATCATAATAGAACAACCTTCTATTTTCCCAAGTTTCCATCTGGCAGGAATTTTATCAGTATTTTGGGAGTGGGGGTGGGATACATTTTTGAGGAGAGAAGAGTAACTAGTTTGGCCATATTCCAGTTATAACATTGTTTCTTAGAGTAGCTTCTAACTTACTGACTTTGATCATTTTCTTTTAGTCAGCCTTCTACTGGATTAAGTAAAGTGGTTTGCAAATTATCTGTATGTAGATCATTGATACATTTAGATAAGAATCCTATTTGTATCTATATGAACATTAAAAGCATAATTTATTCTTATTCTAGAACAGGTGTTTGTGCTATCAAGATGTGATTGCCATGAAAGTAGTCATGTTTTAATTTTTTTTAATTGGCTTAATAGGTCACTTTAGACAATTGTGTTGAAGTTGGACGGATTGCCAACACCTACAATCTAACCGAAGTGGATAAATACGTTAACAGTTTCGTCTTGAAGAATTTTCCTGCATTGCTGAGCACGGGGGAGTTCTTGAAACTCCCTTTTGAGCGTCTTGCCTTTGTGCTTTCCAGTAATAGCCTTAAGCACTGTACTGAACTTGAGCTCTTTAAGGCTACCTGTCGTTGGCTTCGCCTGGAAGAACCTCGGATGGATTTTGCTGCAAAATTAATGAAGAACATACGATTTCCACTGATGACACCACAGGAGCTCATTAATTATGTGCAAACGGTGGATTTCATGAGAACTGACAATACTTGTGTGAATTTGCTTTTGGAAGCCAGCAATTACCAAATGATGCCATATATGCAGCCAGTTATGCAGTCAGACAGGACTGCCATTAGGTCTGACACCACTCACTTGGTTACATTAGGAGGAGTGCTGAGGCAGCAGCTGGTTGTCAGTAAGGAATTGCGCATGTATGATGAAAAGGCCCATGAGTGGAAATCGTTAGCCCCTATGGATGCCCCAAGGTACCAGCATGGCATCGCCGTCATTGGAAATTTTCTCTATGTGGTTGGTGGACAGAGTAATTATGATACAAAAGGAAAAACGGCAGTTGATACAGTCTTCAGATTTGATCCTCGATACAATAAATGGATGCAAGTTGCATCTTTAAATGAAAAGCGCACCTTCTTCCACCTAAGTGCCCTCAAAGGATATCTGTATGCAGTTGGTGGGCGAAATGCAGCAGGTGAACTGCGTAAGTGTGCATTTATATTAAGCATAGAGACAAATTTCTTCACTCAGAAATTCTTATCAAATCATAAACTAAGCAGTCCTGTAAAATCAGATAAAAATGTAGCTAGGGTTTTATTTTAAAACTATTTTTCTGAGAAAATACTGGAGATCATCTTTATGCCTTATCTGGGCATATATCATTGGTGAGGGAACCAATTGTATGTTACAAATACATCAGTATATTGTAGCATATTTTACTTGTGCAGTGTATATGGTCTTCATCTTGAAGGTTCATCTAAAAAGTATACTTAGCTCATTTAAATTATAATAAGGTCTTGGATAGAAGTTTGGCATGTTTTCTCATTTTCTGCTTTTAAAAGGCCATATGATATTTTACTGAACAGGTTACAATCCTTCATTACAGAAAACTTTCATTGTTTCTTCTTTTACAAAATTTGTTACCTATTAGAGGCCACATAGATAATTTTCTTTATAGATTAAATGTACAAAGTTCAACATTATCCAAAGTTTGTTCACTGTGAATATTATGATCTATGACTGTTTTAAAAATAATTCTCTTGACGTAATATCAGATAGTTTTCTTTTCCATAAGCCCATCTGGTAAGCTTTTTTTGATGGTCACTTTTTTGTCTTCCCGGTATAAAACTGGTCATAAACATACTTTGATATAGAATACTTTGGCTATATAAATTAACCCAAAAAGGTATAATTTTATTATTTCAGATAAAATTGGGATAGTATAATTTTTCCAAAAATAAAGGCAGGAAGTCCACATTTTATGTTGTGACATATATTTGTCATTACCATTATTGTTTGGCCTGGTTTTCAATTCTTTTATTCTCTATTATAAATAGAGTCTGTCACAGGGAGGGGAACATGACACACCAGGGCCTGTCTGGGGGTTGGGGGCTAGGGGAGGGATAGCATTAGGAGAAATACCTAATGTAGGTGATAGGTTGATGGGTGCAGCAAACCACCATGGCACGTGTATACCTATGTAACAAAACAGCATGTTCTGCACATGTATCCCAGAACTTAAAGTATAGTAATATAAATAAATAAGTAAATAAATAAAATAAAAAAATACAAAAAAGACAGGAAGAAAGAAAGAAAGAAAAAAAAGAAAGAAAGAAAGTACACAAGCAAGCAAGCCAGATGTGGCTCATGCCTGTAGTCCTAGCTGTTAGGGAGGCTGAAGCAGGATTGCTTGAACCCAGTAAATAAATAAATAAATAAATAAATAAATAAATAAATAAAGTCCTTGTAGTTGACCAGTTCCAGGCTCCATAGAGCTGGGAAAGTTCAAAATATTGGCATTGGCTCTGGATAAGTTCAGAGTAATTTTCAGAATCTTTATTTTTCAATATTCTACGAAATAAAAGATAGTTGAATGTATTTGAGACTAAGCTATTTATCAGAGAAAAGAATAACTGTTCTCAGCTTTTATACTTTCCTGTTTATAAAACCCTTTCTTGTTAGTGACATGGTCTTTTTCCTGATCTTTTCTACCCAAAGTTTTTTTTTCTTTGTTGTTACAATGATATTTTTTTCTAAGACCAGATTTTCTAGATTGTTGGACTGTGTTGTATGATCATGAACTGCATAGGTTTTCCAGTATATTTTAATAATTGGACTTTTAAAAGCAGTTAAGGCATAAGTGTCCTTAGTGTACAATTGTTCTGTAGGCCTCCTCAGTCAACCCACACGCATTATTTTCACGTTATTATACTATTTTAAATTTGTGGTATCTGGAAATATCTAGAAGGTGCAAGTAGTGACTTGGCTGTTTCTTAGAAAATCCCTGTATAAGATAATCTTTTCTTAAATATTTTCTTCACAAATAATAGGTCATTAACTTGGGCAGTCTTCTTTTCTCAAAGGAAATAGCTCCGTTTTTCAAAGTTGGTCCTTGCTTGTTGATATTATCACCCCTGTTAATATGCAGCTACTTAGTTTTCAATATATAGTTCCTGATACTAATTAAAAGCCATATTCTTCTGGGAGTTTTTAATCTTCAGGCCAAGGAGAGTCATTACATAAAACCAGGATGCCAGAGGCTTCTTTCTTTGAACGTATCCCAACCCTCTTTCAGTTGCTCCTATGGTATACCCGTCTAGGAACTAGAAATAGACCACCCTGTTGCGCAAGTGGTTCATACACAGGAATCCTTGCTCCTGACCTTCAGAAACCACCCCTCCATCTCTGATTAAAAACAGTCTTCTGTGTTTCATTTTGAAAGGGTAAAGAAACAAGGGAATCATGCTTTTCTTAGGGTATTCCTAAATTCATATTTAGGCTTTAACAATAAAATTTCTAAAGCTTAACCTAAGGATAATGACTTAAAAAAATTTCCCCTCTAATGGTAAATATAGGTCCATTTTAATCGTATTTCATAAACTGCGTTTAAAAAAATGCACTTGTCATTATAATACAGGCACAAAGCATCTATTCCAAGAATTCTAATTCTAGTTATCATCCAATTGATATTTTATTCCATTTGAAATGATCTATAGATTACAAATCTATAATGATCTTATAGATTTGTAACCTATAAGTAGCTAAACTTTTGTAGAAAATGATTGCATCCCTTAAAATCAGCATACCCATCAAATGCATTCTGTACTAAACATTTTATTATACAATATGTTGGAAGTTTAAAAAATATTTTGTGATTGACTTAGTAAGTGCATTCAAATTTAGAGTCTTGATTTCAGGAGAAAAAAGGCCAAAAAAGTCATTAAATAAAGCCAAGAAGCAAGAGGTTTCATTTGTTTCTGATCCACTCCACCCCCTTTGAGTTCTTTCTATGTTATACTCAAATAGAAGCAAGAAGTAGATTGTCTTGTCATGTCACATTCTCTATTACTGAGGTAACCAAACTTGGTGAACCCTGCCTTGATTACTGTTGCTCCCAAAGAATAATATTAATGAACTTTCCTGAATTCTATCCATGATCGTGTTTCTCTTTATATAAATAAAAAGTGAATTTGTGTTAGTTGGCATTTCCAGTTTTCTTGGACCCATTGTTTTTGCAGAATAGCAGATTTTTATTCTAAAGAAACTCTTGCCTATATTTCTGAATGTTCCTGCCAGAAACTGAGTTTTTAACATTTCCCCTACCCTACAAGTGCTTTTTAAAAGTAGAATTCCTCCTTCAACGCACACATTAACATCTGTTATAATAAATTAACATTCCCATTGTAACTGATTAAGTTGACATGTTCATATGCCTATGTAAATAGAAGGAGGTGATGGGAATGGGTGGCAGGAAAAGGGGATTGATGGGAAAGTCATTTAACAATTTAATAGGTTGATTAGTACCAGTATATCACTTCATACACACAGTAACCATTGCCTGTATATAATTATAAAAAGAAAAATTTAATGGGTACAAAAATAGTTAGAATGAATTAATAAGGCCTAGTATTTGATAGCACAGCAGGGTGACTAGTCAATAGTAATTTAATTGTATGTTTTACAATAAATATGAGTATATATAATTGGATTATTTGTAACACAGAGGATAAATGCCTGAGAGGATGGATACTCCATCTTCTATGATGTGATTATTATACATTGCATGCCTGCATCAAAACATCTCATGTACCCCATAAAAATATACACCTACTATGTACCCACAAAAAATTAAAAATTAAAAAAAAACAATGGCAACATTTGCAAGACAGTTTAGATCACTTTAATGCATTTGGCCTTTTAAAATCTTTTCATGGGGTACTTGGACCAAAGGAAACCTAAGCCCATTGTTCATCAAAAAAAGACTGTGTGTGTGTGTGTGTGTGTGTGTGTGCGCACACACACACACACACTAGCACACATGTGCTCACCTGGTTTAGTGCTGAAATATAATTCCTTAAAAATGCTGCTTTCCTTTGACACCGGTTACAATGGGAAACTAGGGGAAGCTTAGAGTAGCTGTCATTTAAGTGTAAAAGGAGTCAGTTATTTCTGGCATCTTTCAAAATTGTGTCATATAAGAAATCAATCTTCCATTGAGGCTTCCTATATTGAAGAAGAATATGACAGCTCCAATATCTTTCACTTCAGTTAAATATTAATAAGTTAAGGTTTCAAATAATGAAATAACTTATAGAAAACATGTTAGATGTTTTTCAAATAAATGCACAATAAAACTACTAAAATTTATTAAATGCCTCTATACCCCCCAAAGGATTTGGGGGTTTCTTGATCACTCACCAGCGTTCTATGTTTCTAGAGTCCATCTCCCCTGTATGAGAGCCGTCATTGTTCAAATGATTTTCTTTAGGCTAATCTCTTTCCTAATCTTAAAGAACAAATAAATTCCACATCATCTTCTGGGACCAATTCTGGATTCCTATGGAATTATCTCAGAAAATAAGAACTCCTGATATATGTGAGATAACCAACCTAAGTATAATTCTTAAATTGGAGAGATTCTTTAATGTAAACACTAGGCCACCAAACTACTGAAGTTAATTCTCTAGATTAGGGGTCAGCAAACTTTTGTAAAGGGCCAGAAAGAGTCTATTTCCAGCTTTGTGGGCCATTCAATCTCTGTCACAAGTAATCAACTCTGCTGTTGTAGTGTAAAAGCAACCCTACATAATCCATAAACAAATGAGTGAGGCTGTGCTTCAATAAAGATTTATTTGTGAACACTGAAATTTGAATTTTATAGAATTTTCATAAGTTACAAAATAGTCTTGATTCTTTTTCAATGTGTAAACAGTGTAAAATCATATTTTTATCTTTTGGGCCCTACAAGACAGGAAGTAGACTGGATTTGGCCTATGGACTGAGGTTTGCTGCCACCTGCTCTAGATTTTTCCAGTTGCCTCTTTACCATTTCCAACTCTTATAGACTATGATTGAAGCACTGCTTTGTGGCTCCAACTCTTTGCTTTGCATCATCCCTTGCTCCCTCTTCCCATCAGAGTTGTTGGTAGTAACCTATATCTGAGTGTCGTGTAAATATGGAAAATGGAAATAAGAGAATGTGTATCTACTTTTTAATTAGATGTATTTTATTTTAAAATAAAATACTATTGATTTTACTGATAACAATAGCAATTCTGCATGGAGAATTGCATGACAATAAAAGTTGACAATAAAAATTAAACTCCTGGAACAGCTGAAGGAGATAGATTTTTAGCTGGAAAAAAGCTTAAGAATTATGGACTATTATATAGTAATTTTGTTATTGGTGGTTAATAGCTATCTTGCACTGAGGGGCTCCTGTATGAGAAAGTACAAATGGATTCTTATAACCACTATTAGGGGAAAATGCAATTAAGTCACTGACAGAGGAATTATCTTTCTACATAGGAAAATATTAATAATAATAAAAAGTGAATAAGTATTCAAATTCTAACTCCACTATAAAAAGAATAAGAAGAAACTAATGGAAATCACGTTGGAAAAGTTTGAATTAAACATAAGAAAGGACAGTTACAATCCCAAAATTTCAAAGTTTGAGTCAGAGTCCCGCATTAAGAAAAGTGTAAAACTATAGTGAATCCTGTCTTTGGCTTCAAGTAGATGGAGATGATATCTGGAAGTCTTTTTAGACCCCGTTTCTGATAGGATGTGTGGTTTAACTACTTCTAAAACCTTCCCATTAATGACTTTGCTAGTGCCAAGTACCAATCAATGCACTAGGTTTTCTGTTATGTGGCGAGAGAGAGAGAGAGAGAGAGAGAGAGAGAGAGAGAGAGAGAATAATAATGTAGGATTTTGCTTGTCCGTTAGGTAAAAGTCATGCCAAAGGCAAATGGAAATGAACATTTGAAAAGGCATCCAGTGACTAGAAATAGTAAAAAAAACAGTACTGGGGCATGTGGCAGTTTAACTTGTTATTAATTTTAGAAATAGGGTTTAAAAGAAATAGAATTGGCAAGGATCCCTGCCTAAAGCAATGAACAAAGCCAACAAAGCAGTAGGTAAAAATGAGAATTGTAAAAGCCTTTGAAATAAGACTTAAAATTCAAAGCTAAAGTAAGTGGAAAAGGAAGTCAGTAGACAGATACAAGAAGTGGCATAATATAGGTGTGCTTGGAGGAGAAAAGCATACGTTGCATAGTGAATTTGATGATGAAATGAAATTATTGAATAGAGTGGAAAAGTAGTCTCTCTCTCTCTCTCTCTCCTCTCTCTCTCTCTCTGTGTGTGTGTGTGTGTGTGTTTTGCCTGTCACCATGTTATTTACTTTTTTTCACATTTCTTTTTTTTTATTATACTTTAGGTTTTAGGGTACATGTGCACAATGTGCAGGTTTGTTACATATGTATCCATGTGCCATGTTGTTTTGCTGCACCCATTAACTCGTCATTTAGCATTAGGTATATCTCCTAATGCTATCCCTCCCCACTCCCCCCACCCCACAACAGTCCCTGGAGTGTGATGTTCCCCTTCCTGTGTCCATGAGTTCTCATTGTTCAATTCCCACCTATGAGTGAGAACATGCGGTGTTTGGTTTTTTGTCCTTGTGATAGTTTACTGAGAATGATGGCTTCCAGTTTCATCCCTGTCCCTACAAAGGACATGAATTCATCATTTTTTATGGCTGCATAGTATTCCATGGTGTATATGTGCCACATTTTCTTAATCCAGTCTATCGTTGTTGGACATTTGGGTTGGTTCCAACTCTTTGCTATTGTGAATAGTGCCACAATAAACATACGTGTGCATGTGTCTTTATAGCAGCATGATTTATAGTCCTTTGGATATATACCCAGTAATGGGATGGCTGGGTCAAATGGTATTTCTAGTTCTAGATCCCTGAGGAATCGCCACACTGACTTCCACAATGGTTGAACTAGTTTACAGTCCCACCAGCAGTGTAAAAGTGTTCCTATTTCTCCACATCCTCTCCAGCACCTGTTGTTTCCTGACTTTTTAATGATGGCCATTCTAACTGGTGTGAGATGGTATCTCACTGTGGTTTTGATTTGCATTTCTCTGATGGCCAGTGATGATAAGCATTTTTTCATGTGTCTTTTGGCTGCATAAATGTCTTCTTTTGAGAAGTGTCTGTTCATGTCCTTTGCCCACTTTTTGATGGGGTTGTTTTTTTCTTGTAAATTTGTTTGAGTTCATTGTAGATTCTGGATATTAGCCCTTCGTGAGATGAGTAGGTTGCAAAAATTTTCTCCCATTCTGTAGGTTGCCTGTTCACTCTGATGGTATTTTCTTTTGCTGTGCAGAAGCTCTTTAGTTTAATTAGATCCCATTTGTCAATTTTGGCTTTTGTTGCCATTGCTTTTGGTGTTTTAGACATGAAGTCCTTGCCCACGCCTATGTCCTGAATGGTATTGCCTAGGTTTTCTTGTAGGATTTTAATGGTTTTAGGTCTAACATTTAAGTCTTTAATCCATCTTGAATTAATTTTTGTGTAAGGTGCAAGGAAGGGATCCAGTTTCAGCTTTCTACATATGGCTAGCCAGTTTTCCCAGCACCATTTATTAAATAGGAAATCCTTTCCCCATTTCTTGTTTTTGTCAGGTTTGTCAAAGATCAGATAGTTGTAGATATGCGGCATCATTTCTGAGGGCTCTGTTCTGTTCCATTGATCTATATCTCTGTTGTGGTACCAGTACCATGCTGTTTTGGTAACTGTAGCCTTGTAGTATAGTTTGAGGTCAGGTAGCGTGATGCCTCCAGCTTTGTTCTTTTGGCTTAGGATTGACTTGGCAATGCGGGCTCTTTTTTGGTTCCATATGAACTTTAAAGTAGTTTTTTCCAATTCTGTGAAGAAAGTCATTGGTAGCTTGATGGGGATGGCATTGAATCTATAAATTACCTTGGGCAGTATGGCCGTTTTCATGATATTGATTCTTCCAACCCATGAGCATGGAATGTTCTTCCATTTGTTTGTATCCTCTTTTATTTCATTGAGCAGTGGTTTGTAGTTCTCCTTGAAGAGGTCCTTCACATCCCTTGTAAGTTGGATTCCTAGGTATTTTATTCTCTTTGAAGCAATTGTGAATGGGAGTTCACTCATGATTTGGCTCTCTGTTTGTCTGTGATTGGTGTACAAGAATGCTTGTGATTTTTGTACATTGATTTTGTATCCTGAGACTGCTGAAGTTGCTAATTAGCTTAAGGAGATTTTGGGCTGAGACGATGGGGTTTTCTAGATATACAATCATGTCATCTGCAAACAGGGACAATTTGACTTCCTCTTTTCCTAATTGAATACCCTTTATTTCCTTCTCCTGCCTGATTGCTCTGGCCAGAACTTCCAGCACTATGTTGAATAGGAGTGGTGAGAGAGGGCATCCCTGTCTTGTGCCAGTTTTCAAAGGGAATGCTTCCAGTTTTTGCCCATTCAGTATGATATTGGCTGTGGGTTTGTCATAGATAGCTCTTATTATTTTGAGATACGTCCCATCAATACCTAGTTTATTGAGAGTTTTTAGCATGAAGGGTTGTTGAATTTTGTCAAAGGCCTTTTCTGCATCTATTGAGATAATCATGTGGTTTTTGTCTTTGGTTCTGTTTATATGCTGGATTACATTTATTGATTTGCATATGTTGAACCAGCCTTGCATCCCAGGGATGAAGCCCACTTGATCATGGTGGATAAGCTTTTTGATGTGCTGCTGGATTCAGTTTGCCAGTATTTTACTGAGGATTTTTGCATCAATGTTCATCAAGGATATTGGCCTGAAATTCTGTTTTTTGGTTATGTCTCTGCCAAGGTTTGGTATCAGGACGATGCTGGCTTCATAAAATGTGTTAGGGAGGATTCCCTCTTTTTCTATCGATTGGAATCGTTTCAGAAGGAATGGTACCAGTTCCTCCTTGTACCTCTGGTAGAATTCGGCTGTGAATCCATCAGGTCCTGGACTCTTTTTGGTTGGTAAGCTATTGATTATTGCCACAATTTCAGAACCTGTTATTGGTCTATTCAGAGATTCAACTTCTTCCTGGTTTAGTCTTGGGAGGGTGTATTTGTCGAGGAATTTATCCATTTCTTCTAGATTTTCTAGTTTATTTGCATAGAGGTGTTTGTAGTATTCTCTGATGGTAGATTGTATTTCTGTGTGATCGGTGGTGATATCCCCTTTTTCATTTTTTATTGCATCTATTTGATTCTTCTCTCTTTTCTTCTTTATTAGTCTTGCTAGCGGCCTATCAGTTTTTAAGTAGAGAATCTCATTCAAAGGTTGATTCATCAGGATTGCATTTGGTTGCAAGTAGCTAAACCTGATTCCAGTGGCTTGATCAATGTCCTACTCAATAAACTTCTGCTTACCTGTCACTGCCCAGAGCTATATCATATGGTGGACCAAAGCTTCAAGGGAACCTGCTAAATTAAATTTCGTTTTTATCTTGGTGCAGTGCTTCCCTAAGCAGTGTTGTGGTTCTGTTAGTTTAAAAAAGTAGGGTTGGGGGATGCAAGAAATTGGATTAGCAGTTGGCAGTGTCTGCAATAAATAATATGAACTTTTCAAGTCAATCTAGACCTCCTGCTTTTGATGAGTTCTCTTAATAGCTTTTCTGCCTTTTAAAAAGTGATTACATTTTCCATCTTTCTTGGTGACATTGTTCTGTTCTTGAGGTTATAGCAGACTGATTGAAAGATACTTAAGTGAGTTGAAGTCACTTCTCCAAAATACATTATGTTAAAAGATGATGAATATATTACGGACAGGAAGTATTCTTAATAAAGATCTTTATATTATGCTGCCAACCATCTTCAGGTTAAGAGTAGTACTGGCTGCAATGATGGTGGGTATATACAAACTATTAGCTTTAAAGTATAAATGTAGAGAAATTATTATCAATGTCCATTTTGTAGTCTGTATATGAATTAAAGCAGTGGGCTTCAGAATATAAACCAAGAAGTGTGTATATTTTCATTCTCAATGTAAAAGTTTGCTTCTTATGTATTAACGTTTGTTTCTATCAACATGGGGACCCAGAATCGAGGAGTTTTTCATTTCTTTTGATTTTTTTCTTCCTTTCTTCCTGTTTTTAGAGCAAAGAAAATGCAGAAATGTCAAATTATAAATATGTAAGCAGATTACAGAATAAATATTAATGATTTCTGCAATGACAGAAATTTGTTAGATTCTTACACTGTCTAGTCTAATGTAACATGTACTAATGGTTTATATTATTAATATAGTCTCAGTAATTACTATAAGAGCTCCCCCCAAAGTCTTACACATATCTATCATAGCTATAATAGATATGTTTCAAGTGTTTGGATATTATTACTGTTCCACTTAAGAGAAAAATAATTAATTGCTAAATTTGAAGTTAAAAATAATTTTCTTTTCTTTTTTTTTTTTTTTAACAGCCACAGTAGAATGTTACAATCCAAGAACAAATGAATGGACCTATGTTGCCAAAATGAGTGAGCCCCACTATGGCCATGCTGGAACTGTGTATGGAGGAGTGATGTATATTTCAGGTAAACAAGTATCTATGAACACAATATAATATATAAGCTTTTAACTATATGGTTATCTTTCCATATAGTGGTAGTAATAATAATTCAGGCGTCAGGAGTTTGAGACCAGGCGGGCCAACATGGTGAAACCCTGTCTCTATTAAAAATATGAAAATTAACTGGATGTGGTGGTGCACGTCTGTAATCCCAGCTACTTGGGAGGCTGAGGCAGGAGAATCTCTTGAACCCGGAAGATGGAGGTTGCAGTGAGCCGAGATCGCGCCACTGTACTCCAGCCTGGGTGAAAGAGCGAGACTCCATCTCAAAAAAAAAAAAAAAAAAAAATCCAGAAAAATGGAGAATCAAAATATAATTTATGTTGATTTTAGAAACTATTTTTGTGTGTATTTGCATATGAATGCCTTGGGCATTCTGTAAATTGATAAGAGTACTAGTAAACCAATCTTGTTGTAAGGTATAACTTAGAAGAAATTGGAAAGCATTCAAATTTTGCTTTCCAGTCCCCATGCTCTGTATTCTAATAAACACCATTCATAGTTTCTGTAGCAACAATTAATTCATTTTATTTCAGATTTAGCTAAACTATTTGAAGGAGTGTATCATTATATAACATATAAGCTCTCCTATGCATAAAACGTGCTTCCAATATGCATAGTAGTACATAATAATGTTCATTCTCTCTTTCAGTATAGCCCACAATGTGGGTTTCCTTCTTCCTTAGCATTATAAGGGGATTCTACTATGGTGTCATTGCATAAATATTTCTGTGCTGATTATCTGTATTTTATGCACATTAAGATATATTTTTCTGTTAAAAAATTCTGAAATGGCTATAGTTTGTTCACAGTGTCCCAGTAGCAACTTTCATTCTCAAATTGTTGGTGTTTAAATCAACCTACTGTAGAATTTCTTTCTTTTTTTAATGCATTTTCTGCTTTCGTTCTCCGGTAGAATTTAGGAAGAAGTCTCACTTTAATGTAATGACCACCTCTGGTATTGACATTTAACTTTGTTAGTCAGGTTATTATCATTTGGCCCTGACACACTCTGCCTGGGACAATTCTTCCCCATTTGAAGGCCTGCCAGTGCCAGGCCAGCAGTTACATTGCTAGAGACCAAGGGTGTAAAGGTGCTATTTGTGGCCTGATTGACCACTGCCTTATGAAATCTGTAATCAATAAGTATCAATGAAAGGCCTGTAGTATATGATTGGCAGGTTTCTGGTGTTAAATTCATGAGCAACTACAGAACGTCTTATATTGGAAGAGCCATCCAGGTAATAAATATGCTCCCATTAATCAATGATTTACACCATCTATCTATTTTATGTGGGCAGCTGCTGTACCATTATAACGAGAGCTCCAACTCCTCTGAGAAAAATGACACCTGAATTGTTTTAGTGGTGCTTTGGCACAACTGGTGTATATTGCAGAAATGACCTTCCCAATCAAGAGTGGTTAGAAACTATAGCTGATTTTCAAAACAATGAACACTCTTTTGCTTTCTGGGAATTCTGTAAAGTGCAAGGAAAATATTTTTAAAAGGCAGAAGGAAACAGTGATAGTGATTGACATCTGGCCACTTGACAGTAAAGCTTTGAATGATTTGACTAAAGATTAGCTTACTTCTCTCCCTTGTCTTTAGAAGGTATAGTTTAATACTTTCATTGTAGAGACTGGTTTATATGTGATCTAAGAGTACACTTTGTAGATGATACAGACTAAATTAGATTAACAGCAAATTGGTGCATGTATAAAATTCCATGTATATTCAGCATTCTAATTCTTTAGATTTTTAAATATGCATTCTGATAACAGATGACATTATCCACCCTCACTCTGCCCACAGAAAATTCTATAAACATAAACAATTCTGAATATTCTTATAAGCTTTTACACTTGTGCAAGACTTTCAACTTTTTCAAAGCATTTTGATAAATATCTCACTTCAGAGTCACAATCTTGATGCAATAACTAGAGTAGATATTGTTTTGTGACAAGTGAGGAAATGGGCACCTGGAATTTAATGTGCTCTAGCCCAGTGCTCAACACCCAGAGGGTACCCACTAAAAGGCAGTAAGTAGTGAACGATGCTTTGTAGTTGGAATTTACTACAGACTCAACTCTATCAGTGATCAAAATATATTTTCCTTCAGCAAAGCCTTTTAAATACCATGGATCTCCATTTGAGAAAGTCATTGCAATAATGTAAGTGATTGCAAAAAAAGTAATTGTTTTGTTCTTTAAGAAGATGAAAGTGCTATTTTCTTTACTTTTAATCCAGAGAATGTATTTACGGAGGGAAGACAGTCCTAAGAACAGTATTGATAAGCTATATGTCATAATATGTGACTAAAAGTTACCTGTGACAGAGCTCCTTTAATTACTTTTGCATTTCTATAATCTATTTACTTCAAAACTATTGTTTTCATTCTTTAGGAGGAATTACTCATGATACTTTCCAAAAGGAGCTCATGTGCTTTGACCCTGATACTGACAAATGGATCCAGAAGGCACCAATGACCACTGTCAGAGGTCTGCATTGCATGTGTACAGTGGGAGAAAGGCTCTATGTCATTGGTGGCAATCACTTCAGAGGAACAAGTGATTATGATGATGTCCTAAGCTGTGAATACTATTCACCTATCCTTGACCAGTGGACCCCAATTGCTGCCATGTTAAGAGGGCAGAGTGATGTTGGGGTCGCTGTCTTCGAAAATAAAATCTATGTGGTTGGGGGGTATTCTTGGAATAATCGTTGTATGGTAGAGATAGTGCAGAAATATGATCCAGATAAAGATGAATGGCATAAGGTTTTTGATCTCCCAGAATCCCTTGGCGGCATTCGTGCTTGCACACTCACAGTTTTTCCACCAGAAGAAACCACACCATCACCTTCTAGAGAGTCCCCTCTTTCTGCACCTTAAGATCATCTCTACAACTAAGATGCTGTAGTTCTATCTTTGCAATGTGTCATAAATTCTCTTCTTTTTCCCCCTTAAGTAGTATATATGTTAGGATTAGCCTCTGGTAATTGATACAGATATTGGAAAAAAGACAACATTGATGTTATTTGTGCTCTTTGTTTGGCCTAGAATGTTTATAAAGTGGTAACACAACCATTCTGGAAATGTATCCCATAGAAGCTGATGTTTAACATATGAAAGAAAAGTATTGTCTCTAAAATGTTTCTTCAGTACTTTTTAAATGCTGTGTATTGGGTGTAAGGTATTTGTCATCTTACATTAGTAAACCCAATAAGCCAAGTTGAAGGTGGATTATAGTAAATGTACAACTGTGCTCACTAGGCTTCAAGTAAAAAGTTTTCCTTTCATCTTTGACTGTAAGATGTCAAAGGGAGGCAGCCTGCTTGAACAGGAAACAATACACAAAAGGTTGCCAACTCGCATGAGCTACCTCCCTCTTTTCATAAAGTATTTTTGACATATCTGTCAACCCACTTGACTGTGTGGGTGCATTGAGAACACAAAGTTTCTTAGACACACAGGAGAAGTAGCTTAAATTCACTAATAATTTAAAAAGCAGCATGAACCCTCTACTTATAAACATGGGTTTGGTGTTTTTAAAGTGTGTATACATACATACACATACACACATACACATATGTCAAATATAATTTTTTTAAAAAATTGAGTGGCACATCAAAGAAATGTGAAATTAAAAAGAATTCTTCCAAAAAGCAGCTTCCATTAAAATGGGAATTCAGTATGCACATACTGAATGCATATATGTAGAACCATATAGAATTTAGGTGGATAAGGGCTAGAAATTTTGAGCAACAAAATTTGTCACTTGACCAGATTTTATCTTCAAAAACTGTATTCTACTCCTTCTCCTTTGCTGTTGAGGTAACTTGCATATTATATGTATTGTGTATACTCAGTTCATAAGGTTATTTAGCACAAAGTATAGCAGCTTCACCTGGAGAGCTGCTTTTGCTCAGTAAATTCAACTTCCATGTTTTATCTTTTTTTGTTCAATAAAAACATTTAATGTCATTTTGGTCTGAGACATCCCATTACTGTCTGATTTGACTTCCTTTGATTAAATATCTATATTTTTGGCATGGCAAAATGTGATCAGAATTTACAGCTCTGAGCAGCTTGGATGAGTGAATATTTATGCCTTTTTATTCAAGGAAAAAAGAATTTGACAAAATCTATCCTTATTCATCAAAACTCATTGCTGGTTGTGTTTGGGGAATTAGATTATGGAAGATGCTAACTGGCTTTTCATCACCACAGAAGAACTGCCAGCCACGTCTAAACCAGAAGAGCAGTTACAATTCTGAGTTTAGTCTCCCTGATCTTCAAGAGGATCCATCTTGCCTGATGAGAAGGGATTGTATAAAATTACCTGAGAGATTTGTCTTGACCTGGGATCCCAAAGGAAAAATGTTTCTGTGAAAATTATTTGAGAATTATATTAGCATCATATTGTGATCTTCTCTACTTTATCTGCAGATGATCAGATTAAATCTGAGCCAAAAATTTAGGGCTATGTTAACACAACTAGTGAGTCTCCAAATTTCTTTACCATTAGGTAATTAGCAGTGCAGATGTCACTGCCTCTATCTTGAGTTAAATAATTAAGGAAATAATTTTCTCAATAGCGGTACATTTGAATATTAGGAAAAGCTTGGTATGAATTTGAAAATCCCTCTTGAGCATTATTGTTCTTAAGTCAGAGCAGCTGGTCAATGGTATCAGTTCTCTGCTTATAGGCAGAGTGAATTCAGCCATTTGCACATAGTTAACACCTGTCTAAAAATGGAGGCATTATATGGTTTGACAGTGTCTCCATCCAAATCTCATCTTGAATTGTAGCTCCCATAGGGACCCGGTGGGAGGTAATTCAATCATGGAGATGGGTTTTTCCCATGCTGTTCTCGTGATAGGGAATAAGTCTCACGAGATCTGATGGTTTTATAAAGGGCAGTTCCTCTGCACACGCTCTCTTGCCTGCCACCATGCAAGACATGCCTTTGCTCCCCCTTCACCTTCTGCCATGATTGCGAGGCCTCCCCAGCCGTGTGGAACTGTGAGTCCATTAAACCTCTTTTTTCTTTATAAACTATCCAGTCTTGGATATTTCTTCATAGCCATGTGAAAATGGACTAATACAAGGAGTATATAAGACAGATTGATAATTCAGAAACAACGATCAGGCATGGGGGCATGCCTGATCAGATGGCTCTTCTCCAAGCAGCAAAGGTTCTTTCCATCTTGTGGCCTCCCCCTTTTAGGTTCTCAGAGTCCTCTCCGGTCAGTCAGAAGAAAAAAATGGAGGATTGCAGGTGGGAGGGCTATAGTGGTCAGGCTTGAAAGAGGCATACATTACCTCTACCCACATCACCTGTACCCACATCCTAGTGGCCAGAAGTCAGCTCTGTGGCTACATAGAAACACAAAGAAAACTAGAAAATATCAGAAAGCTGTGTGCCCAGAAAGAAGAAGAAATGGGGCTGGTGATCTTCTAGCAGTCTGCCACAGGGAATAACACAAAACATACATATCCACTTCTTTTTGACAACATAGCTTTTCTGCATCTATGTATGTTATTTAGAATAGCAATTTATTTCACACTTTACTGTAGGTGCTATTACTAAACAATTCTAACAGCCGGAAAATTATTACACATTTTGCTTTACAGTGAATTAACTATTTTTATTTATGAAAAAATACCTGCCAGTTATTAGTTGGCTTTATAAGCATTTCTCATATTTGGTCTTAAGTTCTTAGCCTACTTGAAAGAGGAGTTATAGAATTCACTAAATCTCAAAAGGTTTGTGATTTTCCTTCTTGGTCAAGATTACTGGAATATGAAAAATGAAGACAGAATTTGCCTATTTCTATAATTTTTAGAAAATTCATCTGATAATCAGTACTTGCCCTGAAAAGTGAAATTATGACCTGAAACTCTTTCCTTTCCAAAATTACTTTAGAGACTAAAATATACATACATACTTAAATACATACATATGTAATATTTCTTTGGGAGTTGCTAAAATAATTCCATATTAGCCCATGACAGGGTGCACCACAGGGCAATTAAGTAGTGTCTTGTTTAATTGGTTCCACCATGTGACCTTTTATTTTCTCATTTCAAGGGCCTTTGCGTGTTTTCCTCCCACAAGAATAGTAAGCAAACATTCTTGTGTGGAAAGTTGGCTGTGCCTCTAATTTTATTCTTAGCTCCTATGCCTTTCCTTGTGTTTTTCATTTTCAGCCACAAAACCACAGGTTTAGTCCTTTGCACATCAAACAGCTTTGTGAGTAGGCAGGAAGAAAAATAAATACAAAGCAAGTTCTTAGAGATGGGGAATCTTATTTTAAATTGGTCAAATAATTCGGTGTTTAAAACTTCTGGTATTTATGAAAATGCAAAATATAGAAAAATTGAAAAGTATAAGAAGGAAGAAAACAGTCATCGTCTTCCACATATCAAGATAACTATTGCCAATTATGAGTATATTGTTTATACACAATTATTTAAAAATCAGCATTATTTTTGTACATACTATATAAAGTATGTTCTGATACATCAATACATCATTTTCTGGTATGAAATACATTCTAATACACCAATGCATTAACTTCTGATACAAAATACATCAATGCAATATTTAGGATGCAATTTTGTAATGTGTAGTAAGTGAAGTTCAACCATTAGGTAATGTGTTGGGCATTTGTCAGTTTAAAAAATACTGAATATTGACATGATCAAATCAGATGTTTGCATAATTAAGCAATAGTGATGCCAGACAATTAAAACATTTATTTCATCAATGAACCTAATTTGAATAATTCATATCTCATAGTGGATATTTCATCTCTATTTACATTTAGTGTTCCTTACTAATCATGTGTTATCAAGTATTATCAAAGCTTTGTCAAATGCATCTTTACCTTCTATGTGTTATTTGGCAATGTGATTAAGAGAAAAAAAGACCAAATTTAAAAAGTGAGACTAAAGGCCATACATTTATCGACAGAAAAAAAGAGGGGATATTACAACAGGGCTTGGCAAACTTTCTGTAAAGAGCCAGTAAATATTTTAATCTTTGTGGGCCATATGGTCTTCATCACAACTACTCAACTCTGCTGTTGCAGTGTGAAGGCAGACACAGACAATATGTAAATGAATGAGTGTGGATGTGTTTCAATAAAACTTTATTTATAGACACTGGGATTTGAATTTCATATAATTTTCATGTATTACACAATATTCTTCTTTTGACTTCTTTCAACCATTTAAAAATGTGAAGGCCATTCTTAGCTCATGAGCCATACCACATTTGGTCCACAGGCTGTAGTTTACTGACCCCCGCATTACAAAAGCATATTTCATTACCATTCATTTATTCTTTCAACACAAATTTATTGTGAACCTATTTCGTATCAGTCAATGAAAAGTCTTAAGGCTACACAGATGAATAAAACAATTCCTGCCATCATGAGCCCAGTCTAATTGGAGAGATAGGTACTTACACTGTATTGTGCTTGAGGCTATGGTGGGTGTAAAGAAGCAACATCTGAGCAGAGTCATAGGAACAGGTCTTTGTAAAATGAGTGGAAGGCTATAAAGAAATGAGGGCCTGCCCTAATAAAATACAGTTTCTGTGGCCACAAAGGTGGAAATGAGAGAGTACTCATAGGGAAAGGGTAGCTTCTCTTTGAAATCCTAGCACCTATCCTCTGAGGTACAATTTCCTGTTGCAAATCTCTCATTAATTACACCAACTACCAACTTGCTGGTTCTGTGCTAGATAGAGTCATATACAACTTGTCCTTCAAAATACTCTGAAACTCAGCAAAAATCAGGATGGGGTATTTCATAAGGTTTCTTTAAATCCTCAGTGTATTGGATGCCTTTTACTACAAGAAGCAAAAAACCGCAAATTTTAACAATAAGGAAATGTGTTTTCTCACAAATCTTCAATGCCTTCTTGGAGGTAAAAGAAGACTCAGGCATGGTATAATTAGCTAAATGTCCTCAAACACCTAGGGTTCTCTTTTTCTTCCCATTCCATTTGCAATAGCTTTGTAAACCTGTGTTGCCAGTATCATCTCTAGTTAAGACCCAGAGAGAGAAAACCTCTCCCCAACCATGGAATTGAAATCCTTTTTTTCAGTCTGATGGAGTCAACTTAGGAGATATGACTGCCCCTGGCCCAGTTGCTAGGGGAATTTCATGCATGGATTGGCTTAGACTAATTATCTTATATGAAATCATTATGGAATTAACCATAATACCCTTCTCATTCAGGAAGAACAAAAGGAAAACACATAGGGAAACGAAATTTAGCTAATTGGATTTACTTTGTTCAGTTTGTCCGTAATCAGCTTGGGCTTTTTCTAGATTAGTGTTTTTCAAAGTCTGGTCATAACTTACTAGTACAAAAATTCTCAAAATGTGGTCTAGGCACACTGGTGTCCCTGAGACCATTTCAGAGGGTTCACAAGGTCAAAATCATTTTCATCACAATACTAAGAGGTCATTTGCCTGTCTCACTCTCATTTCCCCACAAATGTATAGTGGAGTTTTCCAGAGGCTAAAGAATGCATAATGACATAGTTGATCAGTCAGGTAATAGAATATGAGTTTATACATGCTTGTATATAAAAATATTCTCCTATTTCATTTTGAATGCAGTAAATATCAACAGATATAATCTACATGAACAAAACCTCTTTCGTGTCCTCAAAAAATTTTAAGAGTGTAAAAGAGTACTGAGACCAGAAAGATTGAGAACAGCTGGTACAGCTGGTGTTAGTTCTAAAATTGATTTTAGTGGATTATAAGCGACATTTTTTACAGAAATGGAATAAAACAGAGTGTACTATACATCATAATTTTAAGGTTTTTGTGAATTTTTATTATTTTGGTTATATATGTATATATATATTACATATTTATGTATACATATATACTTATACACATATACATACCTATATAGGTATATATAATAAAAATGTTCACAAAACAATACACACACACACAAACACACACACACAGAGTTGCATTGTAAATATTTCTTATTGTAGGGCCTGATCAAAAATGGCTGAAAACACTGTTCACTAGCTGCTGACCATATACTCTGTATAACAAAAGCCTTCCTCCCACCACCACTGAGGAGCACACTCAAGTTTTCTAGATTGCTCAAAGTCCTGACACCAAAGAGCAAGATGCAGAGAAATACATTACCTAAAGTCTGATTTCTCAGTTCTCATGTCTTAAAACTTACTCATTTCCTTGGTAATTAAAACCAAAACCCAGAGGAAGACAACTACCTATAGGTTCCCTCCTGATCTTAGAGGAATTTGCATGATAGCTACATTAGAGGAGAACACATAACACCAAATGTACCATAAATGCTACACAGTCTTAGTAGCAGGCTTTTGCAAATCTTATGCAAATCTCTTAATTAAGGCATTTCCCAAAAGGAACAGTAGTTCCGGTAGACATTAGTACATGTGGAATGAAAAGAAGCCCTGATCGTAAGCCACAGAAACTAGACTCCAACCAGCTTAGACTAAAAGGATAAACATAGTAGAGCAGTAGTGGGGCATCTCTCAAAACCTTAGGAAGACCAGAGCTGAAGCTAGGATACAGTAAAAACTGGAGGAAGAAAGAAATGCTGACAGTACTCTGTGACTCTGCTTTTCTCTGAGGTGAGATTCATTGCCTCCTCCTGCAGACCAGCTGCCTTGACATGGTACTGACTGTGATTGGGAGCTCCCAAAACTTCCAGCTCTCCCCACCACGAAGAAAATGTCACCCACTCCGCATCACCAGTTAAAGACTCCTTGGTAATCACAGTCATTGACCAGGTTTAGCTCAAATACTTACTTTTGGATCAATAAGCAATGGCTCTGCCAAAGGGCCCGAGTGCTGATATGAATGCTGGTGACTCAATCCCTACAAAAGATACTTTCCCCATGAACAAGGAAGTTATTCGTGCCAAGCAGTCCCCCAAATTGATGTCTACAACAATAGCTAGGTCAAGGTACAGTTACCCTCCTGATGTCCAAAGGAAAATGTGTTTGCCTGTCAAAGGGCCAGATATTTCTAAAAAGTTGACAGAGTCCATGAAGAGAGCTGATCTCTACTCAAGAGTCAGTAAATACCATACAATTTTCTACTTTCCACCTCACCAAATCTCGGGCATGCACTCAGGCTTTCCAGTGTTCAAAAAGCCATCATTATGGCCAAGAATGGGAGGCAGCCAGGGAGGGAGAATTTGCACAGTTGCATCTCATAACTGATTGCCTTCACTGTATGCTATCTTGGTTTAGGTAGAAAAGCAAATGCAAAACGACAAAATATGGCAGAATCTGAGCTAACATCTCAAAGCATTTGTTTTAGACTACTTAAAAAGGAAGCCACCGAGCATTTAGTTAAACACAACAAATATGAGATGAAGTTGCTGTAGCAAATCTTAGTAACAAGGCTTGGTCTGGAATAGCTGGGAATGTGGCAGCAGGGCACCCAAACACATTTAGAATGTTCTAGCCTTAAACATTTATATTCCTGCTCTATGGCAGGAAGGAAGAAGCAGAGGCATAGTGCTGCACAAACGTCTTGCGCCCTCCATCAGAGAGAAAATCCCCTGCCCTAGAGCTGTGTCTGTGGGACAAATTAGAGTGAGTGGAGGTCAAGATACTTGGACACAGGAGCAGGTGCCCGAAGGCTGCAAGAAGTCATAAAGTTGGGACATCTGTGACCTTCCTTATCATATTTTGTGTCTTCTTTCTCGTCCTTTATTAGAAGGTTGCCCATATTAAACCTAATTGGCTTTTAACACCCTCATGTCAGTGAGATGATAAGATACTATCCTGCTAGAGGAATTAAGAAGGTTGCAAGGAAGGTGTGGATACATTTGGAAGGCTTCTGAATGTATGCATATAGGTCATAAGTCTCCACTAATTTGGGACCCAGAATAAAATGTTTGGGACAACTGATAGAAATACAAAAGGTTTCCAAGGACATGGCAATATCTAGAGGTGTGGTAGTGGTGGGCAGTCAGTAAAACTGATCCCGTGAAGAGGATAGAGGAGGTGATAGCTAGAGATCTGTTCTTCAGGATTTTCAAGTCAGCGAGTTGGCAAGAAGAGTTGACTTATGCATACACACCACTGGGAGTACACCCATCTTCTGCCTTCTCCCTCACGCTAAGTGTTCAGGTCAATATAAGTCTTAGATATTCCATGTAGGCCTGGATGAGTTTAGGAAGAGCACAGTCAGAGTCATGGGGCAGCCAGGGGAAGGACATTTTTTATTACTGTGCCCTCCCTCCCATTTCGCAAAACCATCGTGCCTCTTATGCCAAGATGAGGCACAATAACAAAACGACCAGAGACAGAAGATGGGCACCATAATATTTCAAACTTGATTGTGCAAGGAAGCCCATAACTTGAGAGCTGTTTACAAGGAATATAGACTTTGTTTTTCATTTCATTTTTAATATTAAAAATTTCAAATGTACTGATAAGTAGAATAGTGTAATGAACAAGTGCATACTCATTTATATGTAACAATTGTAAACATTTTTTCATATTTGCTTAATCTAATTTTTGTTAAAGTATTTTAAAGCAAATAATTAACATTATGACATTTCTCCCCTAAATACTTTGGTATGTATATTTAAAACCGAAGGAATTCTCCCTCTTAAAACAAACACCATTATCCTGCCTAATAAAATTCTTAATTTCTAACGCAGTACACATTTAAATATGCACTAAATATTAAAATTTCCCCAGTTATTCCCCAACTATCTCATACAAGCCTTTGTTCAAGCCAGAATAGAAGAGGGCTTTGTGGCCCAAGAGGACAATTTTAGAATATTTGCTAGTACAAGAGTAAGAAAGGTAGGCACCATCTATGTATGATGTCTCAGCCAAGTCTCTGAACATGCTGGGCCTGTGGTAGAAGGAGGAGTTGTTCTAGCCCAAGGGCTCAAAAGGCTAATGATCACCACCAGTGAAAAATTTTCTAGCAATAGAAATTTTCATCAGGGATTCGAGAGGGTGATATTTTTTTCAGAGCTGTCAAAAGCAGAGCCAGAAACCTGAGAAGCATGCCTGGGAAATCTATGGCATTGAACACAAGTGAGCTTTTATATTTATTATGGTAAGCTAAACTAATGTAACAAACACACCCAAAATGAAAATGGCTCAAACAAAACATGTTTACTTCTTACTCATATAACAGTCAAGCACTGTGTTCCAGGTCAACGGTAGCTGTGTTCCATGCAGTCACTCAGGAACTGTCTTTTATCTATGGCTTCCCAAACAGCCATTATCATCTCCAACCCACTGAGCAAGAACAAGGGAGGAGGGATCAATTGAAAAGCAGCTGAGATTTGTTGGGCAGATCTGGATGTAGTGCACATTAATTCTCACACTACTTTCAAGGAGAGTAGGAAATATAGGCTAAGGTTGAACTCTGAAGAGGGAAAAATTGTGGTAAAGCACTAGCAGATCCAGCCATAGTGAGTTTCATCTTTGATTTAAGATATAGGCTGTTTCCAAGAAACTGGCAGAATATCATACAGGGTCTGTGAGCAAAAAAAGATCTCATGGAGTATATGAGATCTTAAAGTTAGAGAGAGAACAAGAATGGGCTGCTTTTGCACATATCAGTGAGGGAGCCCCCATTGGCTATGACTTCAGACTGTGAGATCAGGGTAGCAGGTGCAAAAAATTTTCATAACTTTTACCTTTGCCACTCACTCCTGGGTGAGTTCCTAAAGTACAGTCATGCATTGCTGAATGATGGGGATACATTCTGAGAAATATGTCTTTAGGTGATTTAATGGTTATGTGAATATCATAGTGTACTTATAGAAACCTAGATGGTATAGCCTACTACACACGTGGGTTATATGTATCCGCCTAGTTGCACCTAGGTTAGAAACCTGCACAGCATGTTACTGTACTGAATACTATAGGCAATTATAACACAATGGTAAGTATTTCTGTATCTAAACATAGAGTAGGTATGGTAAAAATATGGTATTATAATCCAATGGGACCACCGTCGTATATGCAGTTCATTGTTGACCATAACATTATGTGGCGCATGACTGCATATGAGCACAGTGCTAGGGTATCAGAAAGTCAGGAAACTGTAAGTTATGCTTATTCAGCAGAATAGGCTGAATGTCATTCAGCCTCATGTCAAGTGAAGAATCAAGAGCAAAATACAGGAAAAAACTGAGTCATGACCTCTGAGGTATGGTTTGATTCTTTTTTTTTTTTTTTTGTAAGAGAAAAAACATAAAACCCATAGCTATGCACAAGGAATGGTAATGAGAAATTTGTTATGAATTATTGAAGCAGGGCATAGACCCTGTGTACCATGATCTCAAACAGAAGGATTTTGATCATTATTGCAGGAAGCTTTTCATATCCATTCTCCAAGATTGGACAAAAAAACACAGGAAAGTATTCAAGAGATGGGCCAGGTGAATCACTTCTGTGAAATGCTTGGGGTTCTGTGACATAATTATATTTTATGACTGCTTTCTGTGTTCCCCTATTTTTTTGGGTTCTTTATATTTAAGCTCAATCATTTTTTTATACTGTGGTATGCAGGTAAACATTTTAACAGTCTGGGGAAAAGAAAGGGAGGTGCCCCAATTTATATCATTTGTGGTATAAATATTTCCACCATGGTTGATTTTAAGCTACCATGTGCCATTCCTGAAAGTGGAGTTGGGAAGAGATGTAAATAATAATTTCTCCTGAGGCAGTGTAAATCAGCTCCAGGGCACAATTCCATCCAGAAAGAACAGGGAAGAAATATTTTGTCAGGAGTCCAGGAGTCCTTGGGACATGGCTAGAATACATGACTGTGTACATTTCCTACATCTGCTGGCTGCTCTTTTTGTTTTCTACTCTTTGAAGGTTTCCCATTTTAATCCCCATCAGTTACTTACCTCTTCGTGTGAGTTATCAGGACTGGTTCTGCTTCATAAGCATATCTGGCAGTAACCTTAGGGGGGATATACAGAAATATCGAGAGTCTCTGGAATTTGAAAGAACGTGCACTCATCCATCAGGAAGGCACTACCAATTTTGCTTCCAAGGCAAAAATTGTGTGTTGTCACAGGTTAAAAAAACAGATTTCAATGAGTTAGCAGGGCATATAAATGGAAGAACTGATCCCTTTGTAGAGGGTGGGTTATGAAGAGTGAACTATCCCTTAGAAGTCTGAAGGTAGTAAGGCAGCAGGAAAAATTGCCTCACAAACACATTGATCAAGGAGCCTCTACATCTTGCTACCTTCCTCTTCACTGTGAACCAGATAGCAGCCTCAGAGGCATAGACTGAGTCTCACACATACCACTCACGTTTTTGAATATCTGCGAGGGTGGCCATAATGAGATTTGGGCACCCATTCATATGGGGAATCTCAGTCATACTACTCATGCTGCTGCATGGTCAGGGAGGGGCTGTCTTGTGGTAGACAAAAATCCAATAAGGCATCCTGGAAAATTAAAATGTTCCAACACACTATGAAGGGTGAGCAATGGGTGGCTTTAGTAAAGCTACCAAATGAGCATTTTACTCATTATGCAGGGAGCCACCAATCTGTTCTTTTCTATATATAGTGATGAGACAGCTTACAAAGACCTGAAAACTCAGTGAGTCATCCACCTAGTTCGCTAAGATTTTAAGCATATAAAGGAAACAGATGGTCATATGGCCCAGTGTGCTGGAGGATACTGGTGGACTGACAGAGTTAGATATAAGAGTGCAATAGGTTGTAGAACAATGAGCCCATTTCACGACATCGGTGTCTCTGGAAAATGGTCCTTTTGTTAAGTGAGGGAGAGGTGGATTCAGGCCTCTTGTCAGTCCTTGACAGTGGAAAATGGAGAAAAAATCAGCCCTTGGTTCACTTAGCTACAGACTCATGGTCATTCACAAGAATTGAGAAGGACTCAATTTATAGTTCCTTTGAGGGTAGCAGCAATACAAGGTGGGCAACCACCTCTTGAGGAATTTTTCACCAATAGTGAGCATTATCACAACTAGAGAGGCCCATGTGAAAGTGGCGGGGCCGTGGAAGGGTTCAGCACAGTAATAAGAGCATGATTAAAAGCTAATCACTGGAGGAAAGAGAAGAGCAACAGTGACACTAATAGTCATGGGCAGAGGCCTCTCAATTGCTAGCATAGCATCAAGGATAGAGGCCCTGTTGGGAATGGTGACTAAGCGAAAACTGGGATTCCCTCCGTTCTTAAGTGGGACAAAGAAATAGTGAAATATTGTCTGTTCTCACTGTTGTTTTTAGGCGTGTCCAAGGTAGAATGTGTGTGGTCCATGAGACTGTATAGAGTCAAAACAGTGAAATTGTAACTGTCTACCATTGCTTTCCGGTGAGTCCAAGGTAGAATGTGTATAATCTCTAATCAAAGAAAGAAAGAGTCAAGAGAGTTGGCCTGAAGTCTGCCATGGTAGCAACACATAACAAGAGGATCTGGCAGCACCTTTGACCCACAGTGTTTAGGAAGGTCAAAAATGCAAGGATGAAATCATGTCTTTTGTAGTAACATGGGTGGAGCTGGAGGCCATTATCTCAAGTGAAACCACTCAGAAACAGAAAATCAAACACTGCATGTTCTCACTTATAAGTGGAAGCTAAATAATACATTCACAAGGACATACAGAATGGAATAATAGTGGAAACTCCAAAAGATGGGAGGGTGGGAAGGGGCTGAGGGATGAAAAACGACTTATTGTGTACAATGTACACTATTTGGGTGAGGGTACACTAAAAGCCCAGATTTCACCACTCCACAATATATCCTATGTAATAAAACAGCACTTGTACCCAGTCAACATATTTTTTTTAAAAAAAGAACACAGCTGATTTGGGCAATGGTGGAAATGTAGTGAAACATGTATCAAAAGGGAAATAGGCAGCCTAGAGCTGGACCATCTGGAGTACAGGAGGCCAGGAACTCCCAGAAAAGGCTTAGCAGGGATACCTGGAAGTAAAGAGAAAGATACTGGTCGTAGTACCTTCGTAAAACAGAAAACATATACTAATCAGTATGGATTCATACCCAGTCTTCCTCCACCTGAAACCGCCCCTCCTGCCTCACAGTCCTTGGCCTGAGAAATAGACCTCAGGAGGACCAGGGCCTGTGACTTACATGTCTGTGTGCAGGAATGAGGAAACAGCAAGTCTCATGTGGCTGCGGAGACCTCAGGATACCTACACCCTTCAAGATTCTTGCCCAGGTTTTCTATCTCATTAAATACAGAAAAGGTATATGCAAAGCCTTTCCTTCTAAACTGGGGATCAGTGTAGGATTTGGCTCTTTGATTCACTGGAAGCCACCTGTCTCCACTGATCTCTTCTTTGCACCATCACCACCACTGGGATCAGCAGCTCTGACTGTCCTCCTAGGTTTCCTCAACCACTTAGGCCAGAAAAATGGTTCATGATCCTGGCAACACAAAAATGAGTGGTAGGCTTCATGTGGCATCACTGCTCCAAGGTAATACATATTAGATCTCAAATAATGCAATAACAATGTAAGAGATACCTTTTATGGTGAGAGTAAAGAACTTGTGTCTTACAATGGTGAATAATCTTTTGTAATTAGCTGGAATAAGCACCTGGCATGCATTCTAGTTTTAGCTATTTCCCCACGGACAGCTGCACATTCAGTAGCTTTAATTTTTTTGATAAGGATCCTACTGCTCCCCTGACCTTAGGTCTAGTCCATGTGCCCTCTAAACAGGGAGCTGCCTTCCCAGGGCCCCCCGATTGTCAGCTTTTCCTTTATGCAAACCAGTGTCTTGGCTGATTCTTTATCTTAAACCCCATCCCCCTCTTTTTCTGGTTAAATGTGTGCTTAATTGTCTTTCCACCTATTAGTCCCCCCAAGACCTGCATTCATCTCCTTTTATCAATCTGCTTTTCCTTCCTAGTGCTTCTCTTAGGACTAAGTGACAACAATCAAGTCCCAAGAAACAAAGCCTACCACTATTATAAATGACTAGGGTGGCTGCCTTAAAGCACTTTAAAAATGTTTTAATTTTTAATTTTTGTGGGTATGTAGTAGATGTATGTATTTATGGGGTACATGAGAACTTTTGGTATAGGCAGGCAATGTGTAATAATCACATCATGGAAATTGGCGTAACCATCTGGTCAAGCATTTATCCTTTATGTTACAAACAATTCAGCTATACTCTTTTGATTACTTTAAAATGTACAATGAAATTATTGACTATAATCCCCCTGTTGTGCTATCAAATACTAGTTATTATTCATTCTTTCTAACTATTTTTGTACCCATTCACCTTCCCAACCTCCCCCTGTCAGCTCCTCCACTGTGCTTCCTAGCCTCTGGTAACCATCCTTCTATTCTCTATCTCCACAGGTTCAATTGTTTTGATTTTTAGATTCCACAAATAAATAAGAAAATGTGATATTTGTCTTTCCGTGACTGGCTTATTTCATAACGAACTTCAGGTCCATCTATGTTGTTGCAAGTGACAAGACCTCATTCTTTTTTATGGCTGCATAGAACTCCATTGTGTATAAGTAGCACATTTTATTTATCCATTCATCTGTTGATGGACTCTTAGGTTGCTTCCACATCTTAGCTTAGTGTGAACAGTGCTGCAACAAACATGGGAGTGCAGATATTTCTTTAATATACTGATTTCCTTTATTTGGGATATATACCAAGCAGTAGGATTGCTGGATGATATGATAGCTCAATTTTTAGATTTTTGAGGGACCCCCAAATTGTTCTCCATAGTGATTGTACTAACTTACATTTTCACAAAACAGTGTACGAGGGTTCCCTTTCTTCCGCATCCTTGCCAGCATTTGTTATTGCTTGTCTTTTGCATAAAAGCTCTTTTAACTGGGGTGAGAAGATACCTTATTGTAGTTTTGATTTGCATTTCTCTGATGATCAGTGATGTTGAGCACCTTTTCATGTGCCCGTTTGCCATTTGTATGTCTTCTTTTGAGAAATGTCTATTCAAATATTTTGTCCCTTATTTTGATGGGATTATTAGACTTCTTCCTATTGAGTTGTTTGAGCTCCTTATGTATTCTGGTTACTAATCCCTTGCCAGATGGGTAGTTTGGAAATATTTTCTTCCATTCTGTGGGTTAAATAATCGACAATCACTTTGTTGATTGCTTCCTTTGCTGTGCAGAAACCTCTTAGCTTGATGTGATTCCCATTTGTCCATTTTTGCATTGGTTGTCTGTAGTTGCAGGGTGTTTCTCAAGAAATTTTTGCCGAGTGAAATGTGCTGGAGATTTTCCCCAATGGTTTCTTATGGTAGTTTCATAGTTTGAAGTCTTAGATTTAAGTCTTAATCCATTTTGATTTGACTTTTGCATATGGGGAGAAATAGGGGTCTGGTTTCATTCTTCTGTATATGGATATCCAGTTTTCCAAGCATCAATTATTGAAGAGAGACTGTCTTTTCCCCAGCACATGTTCTTGGCACCTTTGTTGAAAATGAGTTTACTGTAGGAATGTGGATTTGTTTCTGGGTTTTCTATTCTGTTCTATTTATCTATGTGTCTGTTTTTATGATAGTACCATGCTGTTTTGGTTGCTATAGCTCTGTAGTATAATTTGAAGTCAAGTAATTGATTCCTCCAGTTTTTTTATTTTGCTCAGGATAGCTTTGACTATTCTGGGTCTTTTGTGGTTCCATATGGATTTTAGGATTTTTTTTTCTATTTCTGTGAAGAATGTCATTGGTATATTGTTAGGGATTGCATCGAATCTGTAGATTGCTTTGAGTAGTTGGCTTTTCTAATGATATTGGTTCTTCCAATCCATGATCATGAAATACCTTTCCATTTTTTGGTGTATTCTTCAATTTCTAGGATCAGTGTTTTATAGTTTTCCTGTAAGAAATCCTTCACTTCTTTGGTTAAGCTAATTTCTAGGTATTTAATTTTATTTGTGGCTATTAATAATGGGACTATATTTTAATTTCTTTTTCAGTTTGTTCACTGTTGGCATATAGAAATGCTACTGATTTTTGTATGTTGATTTTGTATCCTGCAACATTACTGAATTTGTTTATCAGTTCTAACAGCTTTTTTGGTGGAGTCTTTAGATTTTTCTAAATATAAGATCATGCCATCTGCAAACAAGGGCAATTTGACTTATTCCAATTTGGGTGCCTTTTATTTCTTTCTCTTGTCTGATTGCTCTAGCTAGGACTTCCAGGAGGATGTTGAATAACAGTGGTGACAATGGACATCCTTGTGGTGTTTCAGATCTTAGGGTAAAGGCTTTCAGTTTTTCCCCATTCAGTATGATACTAGCTGTGAATCTGTCATATATGGCTTTTAATATATTGAGGTATATTCCTTCTATACCCAGTTTTTGAGGGCTTTTTCATAAAGGGATGTCGAATTTTATCAAATGCTTTTTCAGCATGAACTGAAATGATCATACAGCTTTTATCCTTCATTTTGTTAGTGTGATGTATTACATGGATTGATTTGCATATGTTGAACCATCTTTGCATCCCAGGGATAAATCATCCCACTTGGTCATGATGAATGATCTTTCTAATATATTGATGAATTCAGTTTGGTAGTATTTGGTTGAGGATTTTTGCATCAATATTCATCAGAGATATTGGCCTGGGGTTTTCTTTTGTTGATGTGTCTTTGTCTGGTTTTCCTATCAGGGTAATACTGGCCTCATGTAATGAGTTTGGAAGTATTCCCAACTCCTCTATTTTTTCAGAATAGTTTGAGTAAGATTGGTATTATTTCTTCTTTAAATGTTTGGTAGAACTCAGCAGAGAAGCTATCAGGTTCTGGGCTTTTTTTTTTTTAACTGGGAGAGTTTTTTTACAGCTTCAATCTCATTACTTGTTGTTGGTCTGATCAGAGTTTAGATTTCTTCCTGGTTTAATCGTGGTACATTATTTGAGTCTAGAAATTTGGCAATTTCTTCAATATTTTACAATTTATTGGCATAGATGCTGATAGTAGCCACTAATGATCCTTTGAATTTCTGCAATGTCAGTTGTAATGTCTCCTTTTTCACCTCTGATTTTATTTGGATCTGCTCTTTTTTTCTTAGTCTGGCTAAAGGTTTGCCAATTTTGTTTAACTTTTCAAAAAACCAACTTTCTGTTTCTTTGATCTTTTGTATTTTTTTCATTTCAGTTTCATTTATTTCTGCTCTGATGTTTATTATTTGTTTTATTTTACTAATTTGGGGTTTGGCTTGCTCTTGCTTTTTTAGTTTTTGTTGTTGTTGTTGTTGTTTTGAGACTGAGTCTTACTTTGTCACCCAGGCTGGAGCGTAGTGGCGTGACCTTGGCTCACTGTAACCTCCATATCCCAGGTTCAAGCAATTCTCCTGCCTCAGCCTCCCAAGTAGCTGGGATTACAAGCACACAGTACCATGTCTGGGTATTTTTTTTTCTATTCTTTAGTAGAGTTGGGGATTCACTATATTGGCCAGGCTGGTCTCGAACTCCTGACCTCAGATGATCTACTCGCCTTGGCCTCCCAAAGTGCTGGGATTACAGGCATGAGCCACTGTGCCTGGCTTTTTAGTTCTTTAAGGTGCATTGTTAGATTGTTTATTTGAAGTTTTTCCTCTCTTTTGATGTAGGCACTTATAAACTTCTCTCTGAGTACTGCTTTTGCTGTATCCCATAGGTTTTGGTATATTGTGTTTCCATTGTCATTTGTTTCAAGAGATTTTTAAATTTCCTTCTTAATTTCTTCATTGACCCACTGGTCATTCAGGAGCATATTGTTTAACTTCAATGTATTTGTATAGTTTCCAGAATTCCTCTTGTTATTATTTTCTAGTTTTATTCCATTGTGATCAGAGAAGATGCTTGATATTATTTCAATTTTTTGAATGCTTTGACTTTTTTGTGACCTAACATATGGTCTATCCTTAAGCATGATCCATGTGCTGAGGAAAAGAATGTGTATTCTGCAGCTGTTAAATGAAATGTTCCATAAATATCTATTACATCCATTTGGTCTACAGTGCGGATTAAGTCTGATGTTTCTTTGTTCATTTTCTGTCTAGAAGATCTGTTCAATGCTGAAAGTGGGCTGTTGAAATCTTCAGCTATTACTGTATTTTGGTCTATCTCTCTCTTTAGCTCTAATAATATCTGCTTTATATATCTGAGTGCTACAGTGTTTGTTGCATATATTTTTGCAATTCTGATATCCTATTCCTGAATTGACCCCTCTGTCATTATATAGTGACTTCTATCTCTTCTTATAGTTTTTGCCTTGAAATCTACATTCTACATTGTCTGATATAAGAATAGCTACTCTTGCTATTTTTTGGCTTCCATTTGCATGGATTATCTTTTTCCATTTCTTTATTTTCAGTCTATGTGTGTCTTTATAGGTGAAGTATGTTTCTTGTAGGCAAGAGATCAATGGGTCTTATTTTTTTCATCCACCCAGCCACTCTGTCTTTTGATTGGAGAGTTTCATCTATTTACATTTATTGTCATTATGGATAAGTAAAGACTTACTCCTGCCATTTTCTTATTTGGTTTTTGGCTGTTTTCTGATGTTCTGTTCTTTATTTCTTTCCCTCCTGTCTTCCATCAGTGAAGGTGATTTTCTCTGGTGATATGATTTAGTATCTTTCTTTTTCTTTTTTGTGTTTCCATTGTATGATTTTTGGTTTGAGGTTACCATGAGGCTTGTAAATACTATTTTGTAAACCATTATTTTAACCCAATAAGAACTTAATGCTGTTTGCATAAAAATAAATAAGCAAAAAGAAAACCAATAAAAGTTCTATGCCTTAACTTTGTTCCCCCGCTTTTAAACTTTCAGTTATTTCTATTTATATCTTATTGGACTATCTATGTCTTGACAACTTGTAGTTATTATTTTTGATTTGTTTATTAGTCTTTCTACTTAAGAGTAGTTTACACACCACAGTTACACTGTTATAATAATCTTCTTTTCTGTAAACTTATTTTATTAGTGAATTTTGTACCCTCAGATGATTTCTTATTGCTTATTAACATCCTTTTCATTTGGACTGAAATGCCCCCGTTAACATCTCTTGTAGGACAGATCTGGTGTTGATGAATGTTATGGTTTTCTTGTGTCCCAACCCAAACGTCACCTTGAATTGTAGTTCCCATAATCCCCATGTGTGGTGGAAGGGTAGCAGGTAATTGAATCATTGGGGCAGTTTCCCCCATGCTATTCTCGTGATAGTAAGTTCTCACGAGATCTGATTAAGGGGCTTCCCCCTTCACTTGGCTCTCATTCTTCTCCTTCTTGTCACCATGTGAAGAAGGACGTGTTTACTTCCCCTTCCACGATGATCGTAAGTTTCCCAAAGCCTCCCCAGCCATGCTGAACTGTGAGCCAATTAAACCTCTTTCCTTTATAAGTTACCCAGTCTCAGGTATGTCTTTATTAGTAGCATGAGCATGGACTAAAACAATGGAATTCCTCAGCTTTCGTTTGTCTGGGAAAGTATTTCTCCTTCATGTTCACCAGCTATACTATTCTAGGGTAAATGATATTTTTTTCCTTCAGCACTTTACCATGCCACTCTCCTGGCCTGTAAGGTTTCCACTGAAAAGTCTTCTGCTAGACATATTGGAGTTCCATTGTATGTTCCCTTTGTTTCTTTTCTCTTGTTGTTTTTAGCATCCTTTCTTTATCCTTGACCTCTTGGAGTATGATTATTAAATGCCTTGAGGTAGTCTTCTTTTGGTTAAATCTGCTTGGTGTTCTGTAACCTTCTTGTACTTGGATATTGATATCTTTCTCTAGGTTTGGGATGTTCTTTGTTATTATCCCTTTGAATAAACTTTATCCCATTATTTATGTCTCTTCTTCAGTGGCAGTAACTCTTAGATTTTCCCTTTTGAGGCTGTTTTATAGCTTCTGTAGGTGTGCCTCATTTTTAAATTATTTTTTCTTTTGTCTCCTCTGACTGTGTATTTTCAAATAGCCTGTCCTCAAGTTTACTAATTCTTTTGTCTGCTTGTTCAGTTTTGCAACTAGAGGACTCTGATGCATTTTTCACTATGCCAATTGCATTTTTCAGCTCCAGAATTTCTGCTTGATTCTTTTTAATTACTTCAATCTCTTTGTTAAGTTTATATAATAGAATTCTGAATACCTTCTCTGTGTTATGTTGAATTTCTTTGAGTTTCCTCGCTACAGCTATTTTGAATTCTCTGTCTGAAAGGTCATATATCCTTGTTTCTCCAGGATTGGTACTTGGTGCATTATTTAGTTCATTTGGTGAGATCATGTTTTCCTGGATGGTTTTAACGCTAGTAGACATTATTTGATGTCTGGGTATTGAAAAGTTAGGTATTTATTATAGTCTTCACTGTCTGGGCTTATTTGTAGTCTTTCTTCTTGGGAAGGCTTTCCAGGTATTTGAAAGGACTTCAGTGTTGTGGTCTAAGCTTCTTTTGGTTTGGGCGGCACCCCAAGCCCAGTAACACTGTGCTTCCTGCAGACTTGTAGAGGTACCACCTTGATGGTCTGGACAAGATCTGAAAGATTTCTCTGGATTACCATGCAGAGACTCTTGTTCCTATCCCTTACTTTTGCCCAAAGAAGTGGAGTCTGTCTGTCTGTTCTGAGCCACCTAAAGGTGAGGGTGGAGTGACACAAGCACCTTTGTGGCCACCACCACTGCGACTGTACTGGGTCAGACCTGAAACCAACTCAGCACTAGGTTTCACCCAAGGCCTGCTGTAACCTCTCCCTGGCTACTGCCTAGGTTCACTCTAGCCCCTAGGGCTCTACAATCAGCTGGTGGCAAAGCCAGTCAGGCCTGTGTCCTTCCCTTCAGGGTGGTGAGTTCCCCCAGGCCCTGGGTGGGTCCAGAGATGCTGTCTGGTAGTCAGGGACTGGAGTCAAAAACCTTAGACGTCTACCTGGTATTCTATTGTACTACAGCTGAGCGGGTACTAAAACCGCAAGACACAGTCCTTCCAGTCTTCCTTCCCTTTTCCAAAGGCAGAGGAGTCTCACCCCATAGCCACCATTACCACAGGCCCTGAGGAGTTCTGCCAGACTACTGCCGATATTCCCTTAAGGCCCAAGAGTCTTCAGTCAGCTTGTGGTGAATGTTGCCTGTTCTGGGACTCACCTGTCAGGGCAGTGGGCTCCCGTCTGGCCTGGGGCAGGTCCAGAGATGCCATCCAAGACTCAAGTCCTGAAATCAGTGACCCCAAAAGCCCACTTTTTTGTTCTACCCCCACTATTGCTATACCAGTACTTACGGTGTAAAACAAAATATCCTGTACTTTTCCCTCCACTTTTCTCAAGCAGAAATTTTACCCCATAGTCACCATAGCTGAGAATGTGCTGAGTTTCACCTGAAGCCAGCAAATCTCAGAGGCTCACCAAGGCCCTTGTATTAGTCCATTCTCATACTGCTGTAAAGAAATACCAGAGACTGGGTAATTTATAAATAAAAGAGGTTTCTTTGCCTCACAGTTCCACATGACTGATGAGGCCTCAAGAAACTTACAATCATGGTGGAAGGTGAAGAGGAAGCAAGCTTAGACCTTCTCACATGGCGGCAGGCAAGAGAAGTACAAGCAGGGGAAATGCTAGATGCTTATAAAATAATGAGAACTCACTTACTATCATGAGAACAGCATGGGGGAAACTGTCCCCATGATACAATCACCTCCCACTGGGGATTATGGGGATTACAATGCAAGATGAGATTTGGGTGGAGACACAGAGCCAAACCACATCAGCTCTCAAGATAGTACATGTGTATTGCTGCTGGTTATTCACGGCTCATGGGCTCTTCAGCAGGTGATGAATGCTACCAGGACTGGGCCCTTTCCCTCAAGACAGCAGGCTCCCTCCTGGCCCAGGGTTTGTCTAGAAATGTTGTCTGGGAGCTAGGACCTGAAACGGGTGCCTCACAACTCTGACTGGTGCCCTATCCTGCTGTGGCTGAGCTGGTATCCAAGACTTCCCTCTCCACTCCTCCCTCTCCTCAAGCAGAATGAAGAGTGGTATCCACTCTTCCCTCTCCTCCTCTCTTCAAGCAGAATGAAGGTGTCTTTTTTAGAGAAGAGATCTGTGCAGCCTAGGGTTAGGGGAGGCGTGATGCCAGCACTCTCTTAGCTGCCCCAGCTGGTGTCTTAGTATGTTGCTTGCTTCCCACAGTTCACTGTATCTGGGCCCAGTTCAGCAGTAGGGCTCACCTAAGAGTTGCAGTCCTTATGGCCTAGACAGCTTTTCAAATTTACTTAGACAGTGCGAGTACTTTGGCCCTAGGTGCCGAGGTTTTCAGGAACTCAAGTTCAGACTGCTGGGATGAGTGATTTTCCCCCGGCTAGAGCTGGTTTAAATGCTCCCTCCATGAGTGAGCATCAGTTGAGTTTTGTTCAGTTTTTCTTTCTACTCTAACAGGACAGCACTGAGTTCAATGCCTCACAATTGCTGTGTTCTCCTTCCCCCAGTGCCCAGAGATGCTCTCAGCACTATACTGCTGCTGCTGGGAGTAGGGCAGGGATGGTGTTGGAGATTCAGGACTTTTTTCTTTCTCTTTTGTGCTTCTTTCAGTAATATATAGTTACTGTGAGTGCTCTCCTCATTTTTGGTTCTTATGAAGGTGTTTTTTTCCTATATAGATAGTTGCTAAATTGGTGTGCTTGCTGGAGAATAATCGGTGGAGCCTTCTATTCTGCCATTTTGCTTCTTTGCTATCACTGGAATTAATTTTGGTGGTGACCTAGATCCTAAGTTTTCCCTGGGTTTTGTTTTTGTTCATTTCTTTGTCCAATCTCAACCTTGAGCCTTGCGTTATCTTTAGTCCCATTTCCATTCTTTCCTTACCACCCCGTTTCTCCACAAGAAGAGCTCTTTGATTTGGCATCCATAAATCACTTAACTATCTGGTTTAAGGAGTGTTTAGCCCTACAGACTCTATCCTGGAGGCCAGGCACAGAGAGCTCATGTTTAAAAAAATGAAGAAAAATAAAAGCAGAAGGAGAGCAAGATGGCACAAAGAAGTTGGTCCTGTAATATCGCTTAAAATTTGAAAGATCTGAAGAGTACCAGCTTTGAAAGAGGAAAGAAAGAAAACCCACACAATAAAAGCAGTTGGTCCATTATCTATTTAGAACCTTGAGGCTCATGATCATGTATCATAATCAATCTCTCTCCATCCCCCAGAAACCACTGCTGTATTCTGCCTTCTATGAAATGGCTCTTTTCCAGAAAATTTTGTCTTCATTTCTCTACTCTCAGATTCACCTAGGGTAAGGGGCCTAGTTGAATTCTCCTTTAATGTCATTCTGACATTGTCTTTTCCCTCCACTTGGACAGGTCACTTTCCCACTCAGTTTCTTCATCTGTGAAGAGAGTGAAATGGAGAAATGACTTTCCATTTCCATCTTTTTTTAAAAATTGTGACTACAAGTTTCACGAAATAACATTCAGCACTACTCATGGGTGAGGGACTGTGATATTTTTCTGTGCTATTCTTTTTTGTTATTTTAATTGCTTGCTGTTACCCAGTGAAACTGATTTTACAACCCTGAGAGTGATGACTGGTAGTTTGAAGAACACTGAACTGGAGGGTCTTAAAGATAGTTTTCTGTTCAAATATGCTAAAAGTTAGAGGATTTATACTGGAAACTTGGCAAAACACAGTAACATTTATCCATAGCTGCAGCCTTGCTGAGTCTCTCTCTTTGACTTTTCCTCTACTTGTCAGCAGTTATAAAAGTCAGATATTCCGCATCTCCAGGACATGGTTCCCTAGGCCTATCTGCCCTCCCATCTACCCTCCCATCCACACAGCAATGCCCAGGCCCATCCTCCCACACAGCAGTGCCCAGGCACTTAGCATTTCTAAACCCCAGTGACCTCATCTGTAAAAGAGAAATGATAATGCAGACATTACAGGTTGTGATAAGGGTAAAATGAGATCCTCGGTGTGAAGATGCCCATAAGGGTCATGACCTGCCAGTTCCTCAGGCTGAATGTGACCTGCAGGCATACTTTGTTTGTGCTGTACCATGCACACACTTCACTTTGCCACTGCCCCTACCGCTCCTATTGTCTAACACTCTCTGATAGCCCACATTAAGATTATCCTTAAAGGCATTTAAGTGCGCTATTACTGGCTTAGTTAGCATAAGTCATGGAACAAATTTGGCATTTAATGCAGGTCATTCTCTTTATTTTCCCTGGTTTAGCACTGTGGAAATCACTTAAGTCATGTGACCTCAGGCAGGTCTTTTAAACTCTAAGTCTCGTTTTCTTCATTAAAGTGGAAATAATACCTGTTCTGTGTGCTTTTCAGGGTTATTGGGAGGATCAAATAAGACAACAGATTCTTCATTTATTAACTCATTTGACCAACATTTATTGATCCATGTATGTCCCAATGGTAGCCTTGCCCATTCCTCCCAAGAAGTTTTCAGTGTCAAGGGGAAGACACACCTGGAAAAAGGTGCTGCCATGGAGCTCATGCACAGAGCTGGGGAAACAGGGGAGTAAGCATGAGAAGCCTGATGATAAGGCAAGAAGAGTTTATTGTCAACAAGATTGTCAAAATATCAACCATGGGGTTGTATTAGTAAAAGGTTTTGTGAGAAGAGCAGTATTTTGGTGCCACAGATAATGCTATCTAATTATCCCTTACATGACTCTGCCACACTAGCTCTTTGTGTTATCTAGTGTCTTTTCCCTTATATCCTCTCATTTGCCTCCCCTCCCGCATCCTCACTGCCACAGACCTGTGAGGCAAACGTAGCTAGCTCTGTTATCCCCATGTCACAGATAAGGGAACTCAAGTTCATAGATATTAAGAGATTTGCTTAAGATCACTTACCCAGGCAGACTTCTTCTCAGCTACCTTCCATAGACACATATCCTCTATTTTACGATGGAAACATGATGTATCAAAGGATGGGGTGTGGTGTGGAGTGTTTATTGCTGTCCATCATGCCCAACATCCCCCAGAACTTGGAAGGTTTTTGTGCTCTGGGATATGGCTGGCTTAACATTGTTTGGCCCTCCTGTGATTTGCATTTCCAGAGCTTTTCATGTAACATACAAATCATCTTTTCATGGCTTTTAACTGCACCACTGTT